>NC_060189.1:48681116-48873616 GCF_021184085.1 Oncorhynchus gorbuscha | reverse complement strand
TGTGTGTGTGTGTGTGTGTGTGTGTGTGTGTGTGTGTGTGTGTGTGTGTGTGTGTGTGTGTGTGTGTGTGTGTGTGTGTGTGTGTGTGTGTGTGAGCAAGGGGGAGGAGTGTGTGTTGGAGAGAGGGAGAGTGTGTGCATGACAGAGACACACAGTGTGTGTGTGTGTGAGCAAAGGGGAGGAGTGTGTGTGTTGGAGAGAGGGAGAGTGTGTGCGTGACAGACACAGTATGTGTGTGTGAGGGGGAGGGGGTGTGTGTTGTGGAGAGACTGTGTGACAAAGAGAACAAGAGTGTGTGTGAGAGGAATGAGCACAGAGTGTGTGTGTGAGAGAGAGGGGGTGGTGTGTGTGCTAGGGGGTGGCATGTGTGGATGAATGTGTGTGAGAGAGAGGGGAGGAGTTGTGTGTGTTTAAGAGAGGGAGTGTGTGTGTGTGTGTGTGTGTGTGTGTGTGTGTGTGTGTGTGTGTGTGTGTGTGTGTGTGTGTGTCTGTGTCTGTGTGTGTGTGTGTGTGTGTGTGTGTGTGTGTGTGTGTGTGTGTGTGTGTGTGTGTGTGTGTGAGAGAGAAAAAGGAGGGGAGGAGTTGTGTGTGTGTGTTTAAGAGAGGGAGTGTGTGTGAGAGAGAAAGGAGGGGAGGAGTTGTGTGTGTGTGTGTGTGTGTGTGTGTGTGTGTGTGTGTGTGTGTGTGTGTAAGGGAGAGGAAGGGGGAAAAGTGAAAAGGTGTGTTTTTCAGAGATTGTGTGAGAGAAAGGGTTGGGGGAGAGCTGCAGTGTGAGGAAAAGGGAGAGAAAAAATAAATAAGGTGTGTTTTTTTGAGAGTTTGTGTGAGGAGAGAGCTGTGAGAGAGACTGTGAAGGACATGTGTGTACGTGAGGGTGAGCATATTTGTGTAATAAAGGGGGAGTGTGTGTGTGTGCGTGTGTGAGGGAGGGATAGATAGAGGGGAAGTGTGTGAGAGAGGTACAGGGAAGGGGAGGGAAGAGTGTGTTTGTGCATACATGTGTGTTGTTTAGTGGGGGAGGGTGTATGAGTGTGTGTGTGTGGGAGAGAGGAGTGGTCTGTGTGAGGGACTAGTGTGTTTATGTGTAACCAAGAAATGTGTGGGTGTGTGTGTGTTTGTAGAAGGGATAAAGCAAAGGGGATGAGAGAGAGAGAGAATGTGTTTCTGACTTTCCATTTGTGTGTTGTCTTCTAAGTAGAAAGAATAGTTTAGTAAGAGACTAACATTTTGTGGTATCATATTTTGTGTGTGTGACAGATTTGAGTTTTTGTTTAGTTATTTTAAACAGACAGTGAAGACGGGTGAAGAAAAGTGTGTGTGTCTGTCTTTAAGAAATGGAGGGATAGAGTGTGTTTGTGACGAAGAGAGAAGGGGAGGGTGTGTGTGTTACACACAGAGGGAGAGAGAGGGGGTGTGTGTTACACACACACACACCGAGAGTGTGTGTGTTTGTGTTTAAAGGGAAGAGAGCAAGATGAGGGAGGGTGTGTGTGAGAGGGAAAGAGAAGGGGAGGGTGTGTGATGGAGAGAGGGTGAGGAAGTGTGTGTGTGTGTGTGTGTGTGTGTGTGTGTGTGTGTGTTTGTGCGTGCGTGCACTTTTGAAACAGAAGGGAGGGAGAATGAGTGTCTGTCTGGGAAGGGAAAAAGGCTTTGTGTGTGTGTGTGTGAGAGCAAGCAGGAGAGAGAATGTGTGTGTCTGTTCTGGAGGCAGAGGGAGAAGGGTGTGTGTGTGTGTGTGTGTGTGTGTGTGTGTGTGTGTGTGTGTGTGTGTGTGTGTGTGTGTGTGTGTGTGTGTGTGTGTGTGTGTGTGTGTGTTCTGCAGGCAGAGAGAAAAAGGGAAGGGTGTGTGTGAAAGGGGGATACAGAGAGAAGGTGTGTGTGTGTGTGTGTGTGTGTGTGTGTGTGTGTGTGTGTGTGTGTGTGTGTGTGTGTGTGTGTGTGTGTGTGTGTGTGTGTGTGTGTGTGTGTGTGTGTGTGTGTGTGTGTGTGTGTGTGTGTGTGTGTGTGTGTGTGTGTGTGTGTGATTTAGACAGAGCAGTGTATTTGCTTGTGTGTACGAGACAGGAAAGGAGAGTATTTATGCATCTACTTTGTTTATGAAAGAGGGAAGGACAGTGTGTGTGTGACTGAGTGGGGGGAGGGTGGGAGTGTGCGTGTAGAGAGAATGTTATCCATGGAGAAGGGAGTGTGTGCGAAGAGGATTCCATGAGTGTGTGCATGCATGCCTTATGGAGACTCGTAGTGTGTGAGAGGACGTGTGTGTATTAAAAAGTACTGTCGTTCATGAGAGAAATAGATTGCTCATGTGTTCTGGAGATTGAGTGTGTGTGTGTTAGAGTAAGAAAAGAGGTGTATTCCAGGAAAAATGAAGAAGTCTAGGAGTGTGTATAGTGCAGATTGTATGTGTGTGTGTGCGTTTTGTGTGTGTGTGTGTGCGTTTTGTGTGTGTGTGAGAGGAAGGGAACATGAGACTGTGGGTTTGGATATTTGAGAGAGAGTGTGTGTGTGTGTGTGTGTGTGTGTGTGTGTGTGTGTGTGTGTGTGTGTGTGTGTGTGTGTGTGTGTGTGTGTGTGTGTGTGTGTGTGTGTGTGTGTGTGTGTGTGTGTGTGTGTGTGTGTGTGTGTGTGTGTGTGTGTGTGTGTGTGTGTGTGTGTGAGAGCATGTGAGCTTTAGAGAGGGGGAGGGGTGTGTGTGCGGCGTGCATGTGAGCTTGGCTGGAGAGAATGTGTGTGAGTGCCTGAGAGGGTGTGTGTTTGTGTGTGCACATGTTGGTCTTGAGTGAGGACTTGTTTGTATATTTGTGTGTGTATGTGGGTTGGTAAAGGAGGATGGCTGTGTGTGTGTTTGTTTGTGGGAGAGGGAGAGATGTTCAGGGATAGGGGAATGGAGAGAATCAATAGTAGAAAGAGAAAGAGATTGATAGAGTGAAGGACAGATGGAATGGAGAAGAGAGACATCTGATTAGACAGTGCTAGAATAGACCACACACACACAATGGACTATCACCAAGAGAAACACTCCTATGGACTTACTTCCTCAATCCTGGTTGGGCTTACGTAAACATGTCATGATAAATCCAAGAGACTGGCGATATGCTGTGGTCATAACTGGTCCCTGGTCAAAAGTAGTGCACTATATAATGTGTGGTCGTAGTGCATTGAATCATGTAGAATTTACAAACACACATAGTAGTAGACAATTTCACACTTGTCCTCCCAGCTGTATTTTAAGACCCTTAAAACCATCAAGGAGATATAAGCAAAATTACATTGGAACATATTGGTTAGGAAATACATGATATATACAAAAGTATGTGGACACCCCTTACACTAATTTTATTTGGCTATTTTAGCAACACCGTTGCTGACAGGTGTATAAAATCGAGCATGCAACCATGCAATCTTCATAGACAAACATTGGGAGTAGAATGGTCTTACTGGAGAGCTCAGTGACTTTCAGCGGGGGTACCGTCATAGGATGCCACCGTTCCAACAAGTCAGTTTGTCAAATTTCTGTCCTGCTGGAGCTGCCCTAGTCAACTAGGTGTAAGGGCTGTTATTGTGAAGCGGAAAAGGCAAGGAGTAACAACGACTGAGCCGCAAGGTGGTAGGCCACACAAGCTCATAGAACGGGACCGCCAAATGCTGAAGCGCATAACAATCGCCTGTCCCCGATTGCAACACTCACTACCAAGTTCCAAACTGCCTCTGGAAGCAGTGTCAGCACAATAACTGTTTGTCAGGTGATTCATGAAATGGGTTTCCATGTCCGAGCAGCCACACACAAGCCTAAAATCACCAATGCGCAATGCCAAGTGTCAACTGGAGTGGTGTAAAGCTTGTCGCCATTGGACTCAGGAGGTCCCGTGTGGCTCAGTTGGTAGAGCATGGCGCCTGCAACGCTAAGGGTTGCGGGTTTGATTTCCACGGTTGGAGAATGTTTGCACTCATGCGCTCTGGATAAGAGCGTCTGCTAAATGACAAAATATATTTTTTAAAGTAAAAAATAAATAAAAATAGAATCAAATCATGCTTCACCATCTGGCGAAGGACGAATCTGGGTTTGGCGGAAGCCAGGAGAACGCTACCTTCCCCAATGCATAGTGCCAATTGTAATGTTTGGTGGAGCAGGAATAATGGTCTGGGACTGTTTTCATGGTTCAGGCTAGGCCCCTTTGTTCTAGTGAAGGGAAATCTTAATGCTCCAGCATACAATGACATTCTAGATGTTTATGTGCTTCCAACTTTGTGGCAACAGTTTGGGGAAGGCCATTTCCTGTTTCAGCATGACAATGCCCCCATGCACAAAGCAAGGTCCATACAGAAATGGTCTGTTGAGATTGGTGTGGAAGAACTTGACTGGCCTGCATAGAACCCTGACCTCAACCCCATCGAACACCTTTGGGATGAATTGGAACGCCGACTTGCGAGCCAGGCGTAATCGCTCATCATCAACACTTCGATCACACCGACAGTGTCCTTGCGCAAAATAGTACGCAGCGTCTGCAACAAAAGTTCAACGTTCATCTTCTGCTACCATTTCCGTCAAGCCACCTATGCATACAGTTTGACGCATGCGTTTGATAAATTCAACGTATGTACCACACCGAACATACTGCAACTGCCTCTGCGACGCAATGCTGCAGGCCAAACGCAGCGTTTCATTGGAAATGAATGAAATTCTGGTGAACCAAAAATGCGATGACGCTGTCGGTGTGATCGAAGCGTAATTCTCATTTGTCCCTGCAGCAATGCTCCAACATCTAGTGGGAAGCCTTCTCAGAAAAGTGGAGGCTGTTATAGCAGCAAAGGGGGACCAACTCCATATTAATGCCCAAGATTTTGGAATGAGATGTTCGACGAACAAGTGTCCACATACTTTTGGTCCATGTAGTGTATGCAACCTAACGGGAAGAATTGACCAGGCTAGAAAGGCTGTGGTACTGTACCACACACACACACACACACACACACACACACACACACACACACACACACACACACACACACACACACACACACACACACACACACACACACACACACACACACACACACACACACACACACACACTATGAACCACTGTACTGTATGTAAATCAGTTGTTGTTAATGCCTCTTATAATGTAATTACCTTATACAATGGGGAATGGGTGGAAAGCATTTAAAAGAACGCTGTTACTTTAAGAAAGAGCAACTAGGCCCAAGCTTAGTAGACAAAAGTATGGGCATACATGAGTGACCATGCAGACATACACACTCGCACGAGAGAATGTGCACACAAGAAAGTGCAAGCGAGCACGCACGCGCACACACACACACACACACACACGTTATCACGAGTCCAGATGGAGAGCGAGGGGCAGATCAATACAAAGACAGCAAGTCTGGTTGATATCTCTGCTCAAAGAATCTCTCTCTCTCACACACCTCTCGCTCCCACACACATACGCACAAACACACACGCAGTAATGAACACTTGAGAAACCAAGGCACTGTCTTCCTATGGCCTAGTTTTAAGAGCGTTCAATGTCATGTAAGGAAGAAAATAGAAAGAATTACAGAAAACTGTGTGTGTGTGTGTGTGTGTGTGTGTGTGTGTGTGTGTGTGTGTGTGTGTGTGTGTGTGTGTGTGTGTGTGTGTGTGTGTGTGTGTGTGTGTGTGTGTGTGTGTGTGTGTGTGTGTGTGTGTGTGTGTGTGTGTGTGTGTGTGTGTGTGTGTGGAAAAACTGCCCTAAATCACATTGATCCAAAGCCAGTTTCTAGTGCCTTGATTTGAATGGTTACGGCTAGGCTTGAGGCAAAGAAAGATTAGCTCAGATCAGCTCCTAGTGTATCCTCTGCTCTTACAAGTGGCTTTACGCTATGGCTAGAATCTGCACCGTTGCACAGATCTTGGATCAGTTTACCATCCCTGTTTCCTGAATCCCTGGTAGTGGAGTGAAACTCAACACAGACCTTGGATCAGTATCTTGTATTGTGGTTTGTGATTGATTCACAAATGTCCCTTCAACACAAATTTACCCAGTAAGAATTTGGCCCAATTCTGCCCAAATTCTGTCCAGTCAGCATTCAGCATAGTCTAAATGAATCAATGATTCAGTTGTTATTGGTTGAAAGTAATTGGATACAGAAATTGAGATTGGGTTCCTATTGGTAATCAGTGTATTGATTGCTTTTCCTACTGGATTGATGTTAAGATTGGTCCGCCTGGGGCATTGATAAAATTATTCTCTGTCTCTCCCTCTCTCTCTCTGTGTGTGTGTGTTCCACAGACGCGGTTGCGGGAGAAAAAGGAAGGGAACGCCGGTGAAAGTGTGTGACCGCGTCTTTGTCACAGAGGATGAGGAGGAGAGCTCCGAACACAGCTACGGTCCAGGTGTGTGATTGTCCTTTAGGGACGATTCTTCTGTTGACGCGTGTGTCTTATAGTTGTGTAGTGTGTGTCCTTTTGAGTGTGTGTGCATGCGTCCGGGATTGTGTGTGTTATGGGTGGAAGAGGGGCGGGGTGGGGGTGCGTACTGACCTATATAAATGTTTGTGTGACTGACTGTGTTTGTGTGTGAGTGGTGTATGATGTGCATATGTGTTTAGGTGGGGAAAGGGTGATGACCTTGTGTGTGTGTGTCCTTTCGAGCGTGTCAGTGTGTGTGTGTGTGTGCAGTCGTGCATGTGTGTCTGTGTGCATTTGCTTGTGTGCTCGTGTGTAATCCTTTTATACTCTTCTCTCAGGTGATGGTAAGGGGGCTGCAGAGAACAAACGACCAACCCTGGATGGCCCTTGCTACATCAATGACCCTGTTCAGATCTGGTAAGTGGGATTTCATTTCATGGTGTTATTTTTATGATAAAATGTTTTTTATTTGATAACATTTGTGTACTTTTTATTGTATGTGTCATGTATAGTACAAGGTGTCGAAAGCGTTCCACAGGGACGCTGGCCCATGTTGACTCCAATGCTTCCTACAGTTGTGTCAAGTTGGCTGAATGTCCTTTTGGGTGGTGGACCATTCTTGATACACACAGGAAACTGTTGAGCGGGAAAAACCCAGCAGCGTTGCAGTTCTTGACACAAAGCGTCTGACACCTACTACCATACCCGGTTCGAAGGCAAACTTTTGTCTTGCCCATTCACCCTCTGAATGGCACACATACACAATTCATGTCTCAATTGTCTCAAGGCTTAAAAATCCTTCTTTAACCTGTCTCCTCCCCTTCATCTACACAGATTGAAGTGGATTTAACAAGTGACATCAATAAGGGATCATAGCTTTCACCTGGTCAGTCTATGACATGGAAAGAGCAGGTGTTCCTAATGTTTTGTATAGTTGTGCTGTTTTGCGTGGGGTAGCTGTGTGCACACTCTCGCGGGGTAGCTTCTGATAGCAGACACAATTTTTGCTGATTTTGTATGCATATGTCCACGTGTGCTGATCTATCCACCTCCCTCCCTCTCCTTCTCTATCTCTTTCCCCATCTCTCTTCCTCCCTCCCCCCTTTCAGCAGTGGGTCTTCAGAGCTGGGTGAGGAGGGATCCAGCGGGGGCAGGGGGGCGGCGGTGATGTACCCCCCTCCTCCAAACTGCCGCATCCGAGAGGTACACTGTGGGAGCCAGGTGCGTCTGGTCGTCATAGCGATCCGAGACATCACCAAGGGAGAGGAGATCACCGTTGACTACAGCCTGACCGAGTGGGGAGACAACACTATGGTGAGTAACCATGGCGACATACCTGTAAGAGCCTAAGTAACTGTTGCCATGGTGAGTAACCCTGAGGATGTACCTGTTAGAGCCTAAGTAACTGTAGCCATAGCGATGGCTGGTACCGATATAGCCTGGGATGTAGTGGACCGTAAATGCAAGTCAAGTGCACTCAACGTACAGTTTACATTTCCTAATCGAAATAACCACAAAATAGTTACATTTTGAATAGACAGTATGCCACAATAGCCATGATTTGTTTATCCGAGGCAAGTTGTAAGTACTGCAACTAGCGACTGGATCACGTGCAACACATTTCTGCGCTGTTTACTTTTACTTTGATGAAATTATCCTCTTTTTTCTCGCAGAAGTTGTTGAGTCGTTGTTTTTTGCGCCGTAATACATATTTGGGTCTTTTCACCTGGGCTGACTACTGTATTTGACTGATTATAGTATCTAGTGCTTTTTGAGTAGCTACTGTAATTGGTTTGACCGCCTGATTGACAGCACTGGGGGGGGTAATTAATGGATGTTAATGGAGCCTGTATCCCTCCAGGGATTCCGTGGTACTGTCTCCTCAGGGAGATATGAGTGTATCGCTGACCCTGAGAACAACCGTATCAAAAAGGTACGAAAATACGCCTGTTGCCTACATATACACCTACTATATTTCTACAACACTCAATATTATACTGATGTGCTTGTTTTATATGTCTACACTCCATACACCTGTCTAATTATACCCTCAACGGTTGTAATATACTAGTATTGCTCACTCAATGCTCTCATTGGACACTCCTCATTCAGGCACCCACCATTCACAGTCACTCTAAACCAGTGGTACTCAACCCTGGTCCCGGGGACCCAAAGGGGTGCACATTTGAGTTTTTACCTTAGCACTACACAGCTGATTCAAACGATCAACTCATCATCAATGCTTTAAGTTTTGATGATTTGAATCAGGTGTGCAGTGCTAAGGAAAAACACAAATATGCACCCCTTTTGGGTCCCCGGGACCAGGGTTGAGAACCGCTGCTCTAAACAGTGTCTTATGTACTTGTCTGTACTCTACTCACACAACTGGCTCAAACACCACTCATCTCTCGGTCTCGCTGTCTTCTCTCCCTCTCCTTTCTCCCTCATTCCTTCTCTTGTCTCTCTCTCTTTCTCTACTCTCTCTCTCTCTCAGGAGGAAGAGTCCGGGCTCGTGCCCTCCTCTCTCTCAGCCCAGGACTACCTCACCCCTTCCTGGCCCCTGTCCCCCTCTTCCTCCCCCCCTCTCCCACTCCAACGCCAGTGACTCGGATCCCCAGAATGAGGAAGACGGGGGTCAGAGATACACACCTCGCCGCCGAAAACGCCGCCGGACCACCACCCCTTCCAAAAGGAGAACCACACCTCACCGGACATCCCCGGACCGCCCTCCCCTCTCCTCTTCATACCGCCCCCTCACCTTCTCCCCCCCTCCCTCCTCCTCCACCTCTTCTCGCCCTTCTCTGTTCAAATCCCCCGCTCCGTTGGGGCCCAACACGACGGCGAACATCAGTATTAACATCGCCAGGGGGGTCGGCAATGGCGTGACCCCCCCAGAAGCTGAGCTGCGCCTACTGCGGCCGCCACTTCCGCTCACTGGGGCGCCACCTGGACAAGCACCACACCAACCAGCCTGAGATCCGCGCCGCGCTCATCGAGCGCTTTATGCCCCACCTGGCGGCCGCGCACGCCACACACCACACTCTGTCCCAGCAGCAACCTCGGTCATCATCAGGAGTGGAGCAAAACTCCCACAGGCCACCACCGGGGGGCGCCACCGCGTTCTCCCTGTCTCCTCAACGTCCGGGCGCCCAATCCCCTTCCTCCGCCGTTGGGGGAAACTCCTCCCCCCTGGTATTGACTCCACCCCGAGGGCGCAGTGCGGTGGCTGTGTCCGTTCTGAAGAGAAGCCCGCCTCCGGCGGCTGTGACCCCGCCCAGAAAGGCGGGACTGCGCAAAGTGAAGAAGGAAAAAGAGGAGGAGGAAGAGGAGAACGATCTGGTGGAAGTTGAGGTGGTGAAGCCCAAAGAAGAGGCAGAGGCGGCTTTTCCCCACGTCTTTCAACACACGCCCAAGGAGATGGAACGGCTGCCGAAAGAGGATGAAAATGAAGAGGAGGAGGAGACGAACGGTATGATGGAAGACGACAGTGGAGCGGAGGATAAGGAGAAGGAGTTATTGAGGTGAGGTACTCCGTTAAAGGACTCGTTCACCTAAATGACAGATTCACCTCATCAAATGGATATTGAGAAAGTAGTTGATGGATCAGTAAACTGCCAGCAAACTGAACTGCTGCTCAGCTTTAGCATTGAGGAATGTGAAACAGCAGGAATGCTTTTATCATGCTTTAATTAGATGACTAAATCAGTCAACTGAAACAGACTTAAAATTAACTCCAAACTGCTGATGTGACGTTATCAATATATTAAATGTTATGAGTATCGTACATACTTTAAATAGATGTTTTATTTTTTTGCTGTGCTTTGATTAAATTAATAACTGACGCCTGAAATTGAAATTAATCTCTCTCCCTCTCCTTTCTCCCTCATTCTTTCTCTTCTTCCCTCCCTCTCCCTCAGTTCGGGACGTCTCCACATGCTGCCCCTCCTCTCCTCCCTGTCTTCCCTGGTCCTCTACCTCCGCAGGCTCCAGCACTCTGCCTTCCTCTCCCTGTCCCGCCAGCTCCAATCCGCCGAGGCCTGGCGCCTCCTGTGCCACTCCTCCCTCGCCCTGCTCATACTCTACAACCGTCGCCGCGAGTGCGAGGTCTCCAAACTGGCCATAGCCGAATACCGCTCCCGTGTCACCCCCCAGTGCCCCGTGCCAGTGCCCCCCGGCGCCCCGCCCGCCCTCACACCCCTGGAGGCATCGCTTTCGCCCTTTGAGCGTCTCGTGCTTCCACATTTGCCTCGAGTAGGTGTCCAGGGCAAACGAGGAAGAGTCCAGCCTCTTATCCTGCCACCACACTGCGAGCCATGTCTGGAACTCCTCCTCCAGACCAGGCAAGATGTCGGCGTCGATCCCCAGAACCCGTACGTCTTCGCCCGGCCGTACCACTCCCCAGCCACCCCCCTCCGTGGCACCGACCTCCTCCGGAGCCTGGCCCGCTCCAGTGGCACCCGGAACCCCCGCGCCCTCACCCAGACCCGAGTCCGGCGCCAGGTCGCCATCTTGACGCAGTTGCTATTGCTCGGTGAGGGGGAGGAGCCAGGAGAGCCGGGTGGGAACGCCGTAGAGCGCCTGGAACACTTCCTGGAGCGTGAGTACCACGTGACGCAGAGCTGTGGCGGGATTGGCCAGGACCCAGGGCTGATGGGTAGAGTGGGGCGCGTGGTACTGTGCGGGGAGAGAGACGGCGTGCTGTTCCGGGGGATGAGCCTCCACCACATCTGTCTGGAGCTTGACGGTAAGGAGACACTGAGGATTAACATGTACATCAGACCTGAATAGTCAAGCTAGAAGTGGAGATATTTTTCTCTCCTTTACTGTGTATTAAGTACGCTTGATTCAACCTGCTTGATATAATGGAACGGATGGAACAAAACATGATGACCGTTAGAGAAAGCTTAGCTGTAGGTCAAACCGATCAGAAGTTTTCGTGAGACGACCAATTTTCGTGAGACGACCACCTTTCACCGCAGATGCGGAAGTGCGACATCGGCGGATGCGGTGGATTGAAAAAGATATCTCTAGCCTAAACTGGCATTTTGATGGGGATTTTTTTATTTATTATGTTACTTCGGTCAATCAACTCTAGAGGGTTAAACAGTTTAGCGTCGTCTCATTTTGGACTGCCCTTTAGTATGATGAGGACCAGCGTTGTCCTTAAAAGTTGAGAAACATTTACATGTATTTGACCCTTCTCTTTCTCCCCTTACAGTGATGTCAGGCAACTCGGCCGACTCGTACTCGGAGGGCGACTCTGACGGCGAGGGGCGGAAGGAGAAGGGCGAGGTGGCCCCTCCCAGCCTGCTGATGGTGCGGAAGGGCAGGACCAACAGCAGGACGCCGCGTGCCAGGAAACTCAAGGTCACGCCCTCCTCCACATCGCCCCTCTCCCCCTCGCTCCCAGGCCGCAGAAGAGGCTCAGGTGGGCCCAAATCAGGTGTGTGTGTGTTCATTCCATACTCAAACTCCGAAAGATCTGAGACATTCAAGACCAATACAGAAGTGTGTGTCGTGTGTGTGTGTATGTACACAGTAGTGTGTGTGTACTGTATACAGCCTGCCACAAAGACATGTCTACACAGACCCAACCCTGTGTGTACTAACCCACCCCCTCCCCGCACAGGAAAACGCGGCGTCCTCAAGCGCCCGTGGTCGGACGCAGAGCGCGCCGCTGTGGAGGAGCACCTGACCTGCAACATCGCCGAGCTGCGCGTGCCTGCCAAGGCCGACTGCGAGCGCTGCCTGCAGAGCTGCCCGCTGCTGGTCACCAACCGGCGCGACTGGCGGGCCATCAAATTCTACTGTCACAACCGCATCCAGCTGCTTAAGAAGAACCAGCGGCGTGAGGACGACGGGACACCCATCATGGTGTGCTGAGAAGACTGACGGAGAGACTGAGAGATTGATGGACAGACACAACATTAGCTCCACAGTATCCACAATAGCGTGCTACTTGGAATGAAGGAAGCCAAAACAGAGGCGTGGTCAACTCCGTAACGTTACAGCAGTGGCTGTCAACTCTAATATTTTTTTCCGCTGATGGTCCAAAAACAAGAGTTGATGCTTAAGGAAGCAATGTAGTGGGCGTGTCTTTGAAGTGGTACGCTAATGTGGGTATTGGAATGTAGCCTATATCTCTCATTATGCAGGTTTCCATCCAACCTTTTTATGTAGTAAAGTACGGGTCAATGTTGGGTCAAAAATGTAGTGACAGGCCTGATGGAAACAACATTTTTCGGTACACTTTCCAAATGTCAACAAAACGAAATACGCTAGACAAGGTGGGATAATTTGTGTCGGTAAAATGAAGTATGCGAGAAATGTCGGTGGAACTATTGATGTAATAACCATCATATCGAAGTAAACTTGGGGTCGCGCGATGACATGTGTGGCCCTCCCACTACGGCGCGTCAGGAAAGCATGCAGTTTATTAGGCTACAGATTAAATGCATTGGGTTGAACTTCACAGGGTGGTGATGAGCTTGATGCTCCTGTTTAATAAATATCAAGGGTCTTATTTTGGTGATCATCGATGCGTGGCAGCCGTTTGACAAATAAAGAAAACCCGCTCTTTTGGCCATAATAATCTCATGTAGCCTATACGTGTGTTCTAGCCAACAGCGCGCACGTGCCCTTACCAGACTCGCTATATAACAGAACAGTTTTTTGTGGGGAAAACCATCTGTAGAGTTGAAGATGTGATGGAAACCCATTTAACTTATTATTTTTATTTGGTACATGGGAATTTAACAGCAAAAGGTATTTGTATGTGCACTACATCATCACGCACAGTCAATTTGATGGAAAATCTCTGGTGGGAAAATGCACCAATTTTTTTTTTTTTTTTGTGCGGATTTGAGAATATCTGTCACCAAATGGATGGAAACCTAGCTAGTGATACCCTTATATATTGTCCTCGGAGACAAAAAGAGGGAGCGACTGGGGGAGTGAGAGAAGGAGTGACTGTGTAGGAGTGACAACAGCCTGTGTTGTGTATGTGGATATTTTAATTTAGTTTTCGCTTAAAAACGAGACGAACAATGTTCAGAACGCACCACAGATTGTTGTATTTAGATTTTCTTTGGACTCCGGTGTTTTTGACTCAAGTGTTGTATGGACGTTTCTGAACACACTCAAGTTAACACTATTAGGGTTTGAGGCTGTAGTGTGTGTGTGTGTTTCCAGTGCTGAGAAGATGTTATAGGGTCTCCAACACCCAGTCCTGGAGAGTGCATGCTTTAGTTCCAGTGCTAACTCACCCGATGAAACTACACCTGACTGAAAGACCATGGCTAGATCATTATTTAAAACGGGTGTGTTAATAGCGCTGAGCCGGAGCAAAAGAGAGCCCCTGGGTTAGACTGAAGGGGGGGGGGGAGGAAACACCACCATCAGTGTGTTGTAAATGTTCTTTTTGGACTACCTAAGACACTGTATAGTCAGTTTGGGGCTTTTCCCCGCTCCCTCCTTCAAAATGAACACTACAAGACAGCAGTTGAACACTGCTTTGCCTAAAATACACCAAGTATATTCTTGTTGTTGGCATCTTTCTTTTATTTTGTGCCTGTTGCACGTGTTTTCTTAAAAGCGCTTTGAAAAGGTGCATTAGGCCGTCGGGCCAGTCTTCTGCGACGAGCAGAGTTCTGTATTTAACTTGGCTGTGTTCTTCAAAGTGATTTTTGGGGGGCAATCTTTCAGAAGAGTGGGCATAGCTGAATACTATGCCACGCTATGGTTATTTTTTTACATGCAGTGTTGTTGCGTCATTTGTGTTGATTGTTTTGCCTTTTCAGTGTAGCTCCAGTCTTTTTTCAGCAACTCTGGTTTCTATCGTTCACTGCTGTTAGATGATGAGCTGCTTGTAGCTCTAGTCCAGGGTGTTAGTGTGGCTTGCTAACGCTTAGGCTGGCATTCAATCCGATCAGTGGTAGATTTGCATTATAGCGCGCTTGACATTTTTAAAAGTCATTTCCGATTAAGCCGACATATACAGAGTTTGCGGAAACATTGCCTTTAAAAGGGGCATAGCTGACAAAGTGCGGTCGGGTGGAAACCCGGGTTGAGCCTTCACAGCTTTAGCTAGTCGCACTAACGCCCTGGACCAGAGCTAGACTTCTTTGTAGGTCTGCCGGAGCC
Source organism: Oncorhynchus gorbuscha (assembly GCF_021184085.1). Lineage (NCBI taxonomy): Eukaryota > Metazoa > Chordata > Actinopteri > Salmoniformes > Salmonidae > Oncorhynchus > Oncorhynchus gorbuscha. The sequence continues at coordinate 48,859,080 of NC_060189.1, read as the reverse complement.
CCAAGTAAACCCAGCATTTTGTCTTATTGGATTAAAACCGCACAACACCTCTTGATAGATATAATCTTAAATTGTTTCATGCTATCATTTTGCCAGTTTCGGTGTACATAAAAAAATATGATCATTACGTAAACTTTTTTTGTGCTGTCCGTAGTTTATTTGTTCATTTGCGAGTTGGTATTGTACATAGGTCTATGGTTTTGTAAATATTCACAGAAATGCATAAAGGGGAAAAAAACTACACAATGGCTTGTTTTTTTTGTGTTATGTTTTTATATAAGTCTGAAAAGTTCAAGTCGTATTTCTGAAGTTTGATTATTTCAATGTACTAACAATGAGTTCATCCCAATAATATCTGCTTTTTTATGTTTTATTTATTTTTATTTCTCCTTTATTTAACCAGGTAGGCTAGTTGAGAACAAGTTCTCATTTACAACTGTGACCTGGCCAAAGCAGTTCGACACATACAACAACACAGAGTTACACATGGAATAAACAAACATATGGTCAATAAGAGTAGAAAAAAGTCTATATACAGTGTGTGCAAATGATGTAAGATAAGGGAGGTAAAGGCAATACATAGGCCATGGTGGCGAAGTAATTACAATATACCAATTAAACACTGGAGTGATTGATGTGCAGAAGATGAATGTGCAAGTAGAGTTACTGGGGTGCAAGATAAATAAATACAGTATGGGGATGAGGTAGTTGGGCTATGTACAGGTGCAGTGATCTGTGAGCTGGTCTGATAGCTGGTGCTTAAAGCTAGCGAGGGAGATATAAGTCTCCAGCTTCAGTGATGTTTGCCGTTTGCTCCAGTCATTGGCAGCAGAGAACTGTAAGGAGAGGCGGCCAAAGGAGGAATTGGCTTTGGGGGTGACCAGTGAGATATACCTGCTGGAGCGCATGCTACGGGTGGGTGCTGCTATGGTGACCAGTGAGCTGAGATAAGTCGGGGCTTTACCTAGCAGAGACTTGTGGATGACCTGGAGCCAGTGGGTTTGGCGACGAGTATGAAGCGAGGGCCAACCAGCGAGAGCATACAGGTCGCAGTGGTGGGTAGTATATGGGGCTTTGGTTACAAAACGGATGGCACTGTGATACACTGCATCCAATTTGTTGAGTAAAGTGTTGGTGTGACAATACAGAGGCGGATGCAAGATGCAAGCAACAATGGTTTAATGAATACAATTTACATCAGCAACAGGACAGACACTGTACTCAGACGGAATCCGACCCAGGGACTAGGGCGCTTCTTCCGGATGATAGTGTGCTGAGAAATCCACGGGAGTGTGTCCGGATGGGAAGGAAGGAGCACAGCAGATAATCCACACAAGGGCGGAGAGAGATGAGCACTGACACACGACACAACCTCAGGGAAGTAACAACACAACCTCCGGGAAGTAACAACACAACCTCAGGGAAGTAACAACGATCTGACAACAAGAAACACTGGTTACAGAACATATAAAGGGAAGATAAGTGGTTCCAGCTGGCGCAGACAATCAGGCCGAGATTGGGAACCACGCCCACACAAACACGGGAGAGAGAGAGAAAGAGAGAGGGAGGCAGTGGATTCATGAACCGTGACAATACCCCCCCCTAGGAACGCCTCTTGGCGTTCCCAGGCAAATTTACCTGTCGATTGAAATCATCGATAAGGGAGTGATCCAGAATGTCCCTAGCAGGTACCCAACTTCTCTCCTCCGGGCCGTAACCCTCCCAGTCCACCAGGTACTGGAATCCGCGTCCCCTCTTTCTAGAGTCCAAAATACGATTGACAGAAAAGGTGGGTTCCCCATCAACAAGTCGTGGCGGCGGGGGAACCGGGACCGGCGGGTTAATGCGTGCCTGAAACACAGGTTTTATTTTAGACACATGAAAGGTAGGATGAATTCTCCTATATGCCGGAGGAAGCTTGAGCCGGACCGCCACCGGACTAATGATCCTGGTGACTCTGAACGGGCCGATAAATTTGGGGGCAAGCTTGTTCGAAATGGATCGGAGTGGAATGTTCTTAGTAGAAAGCCACACTCTTTGGCCAACGACGTATACCGGAGGCTTCGACCGGTGGCGATCGGCCTTAGCCTTGGTGCGCGCCCCACCCGGAGAAGAGTCTCACGGGCTCTGCTCCATGCGTGACGGCACCTCTGGATGAAAGCGTGAGCGGAGGGAACAGTGACCTCGGACTCCGTACTGGGAAAGATAGGTGGCTGGTAACCTAAACTACACTCAAACGGAGAGAGACCCGTGGCTGCCACTGGCAACGAATTGTGAGCGTACTCAACCATAGAGAGTTGTTGACTCCAGGAAGAGGGATTCTTAGAAACCAAACATCGCAACACTCTCTCCAAATCTTAGTTGGCCCTCTCCGTTTGACCGTTGCTCTGGGGATGAAACCCTGAAGACAGGCTGACACTCGCTCCCAGTAACCTACAAAACTCTTGCCAAAACTTGTCAGAAACTACGTCCATCGGCAGGCCATGTAAGCGAAAGACGTGATCCACGGCAGTTACCGCTGTCTCCTTGGCAGATGGTAATTTAGGCAAGGGAATAAAATGAGCCGCCTTCGAGAACCGGTCCACCACGGTCAAAACAACAGTCTTGCCCTGGGAGGGTGGAAGGCCGGTAACAAAATCTAGCGCGATGTGGGACCAGGGTCTCGAAGGGACCGACAGCGGTTGGAGTAACCCATCTGGGGGTCGATTAGAAGTCTTCCCAGTGGCACAAACCGAGCAAGCCAAGACGAAACTGTGAATGTCACGAGCCATCAGTGGCCACCAAAAGCGTTGCTTAACCAAAAGCTAGTGCGGCTGACTCCTGGATGACACGCTACGTTGGAGCAATGCCCCCACCGAATAACATCGGACCGACACCGCTCCGGCACAAACAACCGATTAGGCGGGCAACCGGGCGGAGGCGTTACCCCTTCTAAGGCCGTTTTGACCCTCGATTCAACCTCCCATGTGAGTGTGGAGACCACTAGGGTCCCGGGTAGGATGCACTCGGGAGTGGATGGGCGTTCGGAATGGTCAAAAATGCGAGAAAGGGAATTGGGTTTGACATTCTTGGAACCCGGGCGATACGAGAGAGAGAAGTCAAAACGTCCGAAAAAGAGTGCCCACCGCGCCTGCCTGGAGTGGAGTCGCTTGGCGGTTCTGATATATTCCAAATTCTTGTGATCGGTCCAAACTATAAAAGGTACCCCCGACCCCTCTAACCATTGGCGCCACTCCTCCAGTGCTAACTTCACTGCCAACAACTCTCTGTTGCCAATGTCGTAGTTGCGTTCCGCAGGTGATAACCGATGGGAAAGGAACGCGAAAGGGTGCATCTTGTCGTCAGACGAGGAATGTTGGGAAAGTACCGCACCTACCCCCACCTCTGAAGCGTCCACCTCCACCACGAACTGACGCGAGGGATCGGGAGCTATGAGGATGGGAGCCGAAACAAAGCGGCTCTTGAGTTTGGCGAATGCAGCCTCGGCTGTATCGGACCACCTGAACGTCACTCTGGGGGAGGTTAAGGCGGTAAGAGGAGCGACTATCTGACTAAAGTTGCGAACGAAACGCCGGTAGGAATTGGCGAATCCCAGAAACCTCTGTAGGGCCTTACGGGAATCTGGGCTAGGCCAATCCACCACAGCCTTAACCTTGTCAGGATCCATGCGAATACCTTCAGTCGAGACGATGTAACCTAGGAATGGAACGGATTGTGCATGAAAAATGCATTTCTCCGCCTTGACAAAAAGTCCATTCTCCAACAACCTCTGAAGCACTCGTCTGACGTGCTGAACGTGTTCGTGGAGAGAAGAAGAAAAAATCAGTATGTCATCCAGGTAAACATATATGAACTGATCAATCATATCTCTCAGCACGTCATTGACGAGTGCCTGGAAAACCGCTGGGGAGTTGGATAGCCCAAAAGGCATGACCAAATATTCGAAGTGCCCTCTGGGGGTGTTAAACGCGGTCTTCCATTCGTCCCCCCTTATGCGAACCAAATGATATGCATTACGTAAATCCAACTTAGTGAACACGGATGCTCCCTGTAACCTTTCAAAGGCTGAGGACATCAACGGTAAGGGATAGGTATTCTTCACTGTGATGTTATTCAACCCACGGTAATCAACGCAAGGACGCAGAGATCCGTCCTTCTTCCCCACAAAGAAGAACCCCGCCCCCACTGGAGAAGAGGAAGGACGAATTAATCCAGATGCCAGAGAATCAGAGATGTATCTCTCCATAGCCTCCCTCTCCGGAACAGAGAGTGAATATAACTTGCCTTTAGGCGGAGACTCACCTGGCAATAATTCTATTGCACAGTCATAGGGACGATGCGGAGGAAGAGAAGCAGCACGGGACTTACTGAACACTTCCTTCAGGTCAAGGTATTCAACGGGCACGTTAGACAAATCCACTGCCTCCTCTAGAAACACAGAATCAGACACAGACGAACAAGCAGACACTAAACAGGACTCAAGACACTTGTTACTCCACATGGATATAGATTTATGAACCCAGTCAACTCTGGGGTTGTGTTGGGTGAGCCAAGGGTGGCCGAGAACTAATGGTGCAAGGGGTGAGTCCATGAGTAGAAATGATAGTGTCTCAGTGTGATTGCCAGAAGTGATGAGTGTGATAGGTTCAGTGGTGTGAGAAATGTTGGGGAGTTCTTGACCATTGAGAGCGTTGACGGATATCTTGTGCGTGAGTGAGTTGATAGGAATCTGGAGTTTGTGAGCGAGCTTGGTGTCCATGAAATTACCCTCTGCTCCTGAGTCCAGTAAGGCTTGGGTGTCGTGCGTGTGGGTGTCCCATCTTAGTCTTACCGGGAGGAGAGTAGATGATGAGGTCTTCTCTGTGGTGACACCACCCGATAGTAGCCTCATGCTTACTACCGGGCCTGATCTTTTACCGGGCAGGAGTGGATAAAATGGCCCGCTCTACCACAGTAGAGACAGTCCTTGGGATCTCCGCCTCTCCCTCTCTTCCCGAGTGAGGCGAGCTCTCCCCAGCTGCATGGGTTCGTGAGCGGAGGCTGAACTGGCCGTGTTCCCGCCGCTGACATGCCAGCCCTCCGTGTCGTTATACGGTCTGTTAGGGCATGCTCGGCGGCCAATACGACTCAGACGAGCGTCGACCCTCAAGGCTAGTTCCACTAGTCCATTTAAACTCCTGGGAAGGTCCAGAACATAAATCTCCTTCTGGATCCGGTCCTCCAGCCCATGCAGGAACATGTCCCACTGCGCCTCCTCGTTCCACTGACACTCTGCGGCCAGAGTGCGGAATTGGATGGAGTATTCCGATACGGAACGGTCTCCTTGGCGAAGGTCAGCGAGTAGTCTGGCCGCCTCTCTACCCGCCACGGCCCGATCGAAAACCCTTCTCATCTCCTCGGAGAGTGTCTGGAAAGAGGTGCAGCATGGGTCCTGGTTCGCCCACACCGCCGTTCCCCAAAGAGCTGCTTTGCCTGATAGCAGTGTGAGTACGAATGCTACCTTAAACTGTTCACGGTTGAAGGTCCGTGGCTGCAACGAGAAATGCATGGAACATCTCGTAAGAAAAGCTCTGCAATAGTCAGGATCACCTGAATAACCCTCTGGTGTCGGTAGCCGTGGCTCTAGCTGGAAATCCGGCTCTGGCGGGGCGGGTTGAACTGCCGGTGTAGGTGGCGCAGCGGAACCCCTCAGATGTTGTAATTGTTGGGTCAGCTGGGATACCTGCATCGCAATGGCTTGTACTGCCCGACCTGTGCTGGAGACGTTCTCCTCTTGTTGATCCATTCTCGTGATACTGCGGGAAATGAATTCGGTCAGACTCGTTGAACTCCCTGCATCCATGGTCTGGTCAGATCGTTCTGTGACAATACAGAGGCGGATGCAAGATGCAAGCAACGATGGTTTAATGGATACAATTTACATCAGCAACAGGACAGACAGACTGTACTCAGACGGAATCCGACCCAGGGACTAGGGCGCTTCTTCCGGATGATAGTGTGCTGAGAAATCCACGGGAGTGTGTCCGGATGGGAAGGAAGGAGCACAGCAGATAATCCACACAAGGGCGGCGAGAGATGAGCACTGACACACGACACAACCTCAGGGAAGTAACAACACAACCTCAGGGAAGTAACAACACAACCTCAGGGAAGTAACAACGATCTGACAACAAGAAACACTGGTTACAGAACATATAAAGGGAAGATAAGTGGTTCCAGCTGGCGCAGACAATCAGGCCGAGATTGGGAACCACGCCCACACAAACACGGGAGAGAGAGAGAGAGAAAGAGAAAGAGAGAGGGAGGCAGTGGATTCATGAACCGTGACAGTTGGAGGCTATTTTGGAAATGACATTGCCGAAGTCAATGATTCGGTAGGATGGTCAGTTTTATGAGGGTATGTTTGGCAGCGTGAGTGAAGGATGCTTTGTTGTGAAATAGGAAGCCGATTCTAGATTTAATTTTGGATTGTAGATACTTAATGTGAGTCTGAAAAGAGAGTTTACAGTCTAACCAGACTCCTAGGTATTTGTAGTTATCCACATATTCTAAGTCAGAACCGTCCAGAGTAGTGATGCTGGACGGGCGGGCAGGTGCAGGCTGCGATCGGTTGTCGAGCATGCATTTAGTTTTACTTGCATTTAAGAGCAGTTGGAGGCAACGGAAGGAGAGTTGTATGGCATTGAAGCTCATCTGTCGGTTAGTTAACACAGTGTCCAAAGAAGGGCCAGAAGTATACAGAATGGTGTCGTCTGCATAGAGGTGGATCAGAGAATCACCAGCTGCAAGAGCGACATCATTGATGTATAGAGAGAAGAGAGTCGGCCCGAGGATTGAAACCTGTGGCACCCCCATATAGACTGCCAAAGGTCCAGACAACAGGCGCTCCGATTTGACACACTGAACTCTATCAGATAAGTAGTTGGTGAACCAGGCAAGGCAGTCATTTGAGAAACCAAGGCTGTTTAGTCTGCCGATTTAAGAATGTGGTGATTGACAGAGTCAAAAGCCTTGGCCAGGTCGATGAAAATGGCTGCACAGTAATGTCTCTTATCGATGGCGGTTTTGATATCGTTAAGGACCTTGAGGTGCACCCATGACCAGCTCTGAAACCAGATTGCATAGCGGAGAAGGTACGGTGGGAATCTAAATGGTCAGTAATCTATTTGTTAACTTGGCTTTCGAAGACCTTAGAAAGGCAGGGTAGGATAGATATAGGTCTGTAAGCAGTTTGGGTTTAGAGTGTCTCCCCCTTTGAAGAGGGGGATGATCGTGGCAGCTTTCCAATCTTTGGGAATCTTTGATGATATGAAAGAGAGGATGAACAGGAGAGTAATAGGGGTTGCAACAATCTTCTGAAGTGTACACTAGTTTAAAAACATTATTGTGGGAGTTGCCACAATATTTTTTTTCAAATTTCCTTTAATCGGTGAAGGAAAGTGATCAGGTACATTTTGGGAGGAAGAAGACATTAGTCCAAAAAGTAAACTTGCCCAGTATTTCCCATGGGCGGAGTGCTTTATTTTTTCCACACCAACTGACTAGACCACTAGGTGGGAGTGTTGCCTTGGAATCAAACCGAACTAGACCCACATTCATATAGCGTCTCGGAGTGTCCTATCCCATGTCATCTTAATCATTATGATCTAAAATGCAAACTGACCCTAGATCAGCATTGCTTCTCTAGGAATCATGAATATGGGCCCTGATTTAGTGCAGCGTTTACTGTGAATGCGGTCTCTGCGACCACGGGAACATTGTCTTTAATTGTCCAACATGCTACAAAGCTGAACTTCCATGATACAGATTGAATGAAGCCATTGGAAATGCATATAGTTAGATAAGAAATGTTATTAGCTAAGAATGTTGGGTAAGGTTTTAAAACAAAAGAGACGCAATAGATAAAAGCATAAGTAGTGTGTAGTTTCTAAATGTGTGTACATTTCCTCCATTCCTTGTCTTCTCTCCTCACCTCCTCAAACGCATTGAAGGGAAAGGTCCAAGGGAGGTGCTTGATTCTTCTCAGCCATTGCAGTTGTTATGGGGCCTTGCAGTCTACAAAGGCAGCCCAATTCTGATATTCCCCCCCCCCCCTCCACTAGTTGGTCACTTTATGATCTGATGTAATTAGTCAAAATACTAATTAGTGGAAAACGTATCAGAATTGGGCTGCCTATGTGAACGCAGCCTAATTGTTTAAGAAAGGCTGTTCAACTGGCCAAACCTAACCCCAACTTCCTATATCTAGTCCCTTACCCTCAAGAGCAAGTGGTCACGGCATTCTATGGAATCTTTCCTTATTAGTGCTTGTGACATTCCATGGAATCTTCGCTTCTTTCACTTCTCACATTTCTGTAAGAGCTCCAAAGCTAAAAAAGAAAAAAATACCAGCATTACTACAAACTTACCAGCTTCAATCGACTTGTCACTTTATTACTAGACATACTTGTATGTTTATTTCTAAACTCCCATCTTTTTGGTAGATGTGACCACTACTGCTCTTACACATCTTCGAACCATAATGTACATGGTACTTTCTGAAACAGTGCCGCTCACTATGAATCCCACTTAGAATTGGAGTTTTATGAGCCCTACTATCCATAATCAAGTAGCCTGCATATACTGCTGCATAACACTGACATAACTACACTCAAACTAGCACACAACCCATATCTGTAACAATGTACAACATTTAACAATAGATTAGCCCGACTGTACTACCACTCTCCTTGTCCACTTAAAATGACTACAACATAACCATATAGTGCCAGTCGAACATCCCTTCATTAATCCAATGGGGTCCTGAGGACCGAGTTTGGGAATCCCTGATCTAAGCCAAAGTATACTGAACAAAAATATAAACACAATATGCAACAATTTCAACAATTTTTACTGAGTTAAAGTTCATATGGAAATCAGTCAAATGAAATAAATTCATTAGGACCTAATCTATGGATTTCGCATGACTGGGAATACAGATATGCATGATGATCACAGATACCTTAAAAACAATAAGTAGGGGCGTGGATCAGAAAACCGGTTAGTATCTGGTGAGACCACCATTTGCCTCATGCAGCGACACACATCTCCTTTGCATAGAGTTGATCCGGCTGTTGATTGTGGCCTGTGGAATGTTGTCCCACTCCTCTTCAATGGCTGTGCGAAGTTACTGGATATTGGTGGGAACTGGAACACGCTGTCGTACACGTTGATCCGGAGCATCCCAAACATGCTCAATGGCTGACATGTCTCGTTAGTATGCAGACCACGGAAGAACTGGGACATTTTCAGCTTCCCGGAATTATGTACAGATCCTTGCGACATGGGGCTATGCATTATTATGCTGAAACATCAGGTTATGGCGGCGGGTGAATAGCACCACAATTCAAATTGCAATTGATAAAATGCAATTGTGTTCATTGTCTGTAGCTTATGCCTGCCCATACCATGACCCCACCTTTCACCATGGGGCACTCGATTCACAACGTTGACATCAGCAAACCGCTCGCCCACACGATGCCCTACACGTGGTTTGCAGTTGTGAGGCCGGTTGGATATACTGCCAAATTATCTAAAATGACATTGGAGGTGGCTTAAGGTGGAGAAATTAACATTCAAATCTCTGGCAATAGCTCTGGTGGACATTATTGCAGTCGGCATGCCAACTGCACGCTCCCTCAATACTAAAGACTTCTGTGGCATTGTGTTGTGTGACCAAACTGCACTTTTTAGAGTGGGATGATCATGTAATGATCAAGCTTTTTAATCAGCTTCTTGATATGCCATACCTGAAATAAGATTTTTGTGAGTATGAAAAATTCCTGGGATCTTTCAGCTCACGAAACATCGTTGTAGCCGCGTGTGCTAATATAGTAAAAATGTTTGCTTTGGGGAAAGTTGAGCCAATGACCACCATACCCCATTCAAATGATGATTACATTTAGTCCGTTTTATGCAATGTATCGTGCATATGAATTCAAGCTAGTGCACTTTTATTGTTACAGAGCGGACATCATGCCCCCTCCCTTGAGGTCCTTGATAGAGAAGCCAAGGAAGTAAGAGGAAGCAAGAAGTCCATTCGAGCAGCAGCAAGAGATGTGTATTTTTTATTTTAAATATGACTGAATGACACTGAAGGGGTTACATTGACTAAAAAATGGAAACAAAACATGCACCTGTGTGACAGAGAGGCTGTGAGAGAGCAGCAGAGGCGCAGAAGATCTTACCTGATGACATGGAGTCTGGGCTTGATAAACATATCGTTGGGCGTAGTAAGCTCAAATGCAGAGAACTTGCCTACAAACACGCCGTGGCACATCGAAACAGCATCGCTGTCCCAGACAACTGGTCAAGAAATGGAAGTGTAAGTGATATTGAACAGAGAGCTCTATATCTGAATGTAGGTATATTTACGATATACAGTGGGGTCTGAAATGATTGACACCCTTGATAAAGATGTGCAACAATGGCTGTATAAAATAAATCATTCAAATACTGAGCTGTGTTGTATTCTACATTTTGGGGGGAAATTATGTTATTTTATACAAACTTGTTGGATGGATTTGCAGTTTAGGTTGCGTTTCAGATTATTTTGTGCCCAATACAAATAATTGGTAAATGATGTAGTGTCATTTTGGAGCCACTTTTATGACATTTGACCCATCTAATTTTCTCACTCATTATTCTTCACGATTCAATTCGGATTATCTGTAATCATGGTACATTATTTACAGTAAAAGTGACTCCAAAATGACACAACACATTATTTACAGTAAAAGTGACTCCAAAATGACACAACACATTATTTACCATGAATTTCTATTGGACACAAAATAATCAGAAACACAACCAAAACAAACTGAAAATGCATCCAATAAGTGAGTCACAAGCTTGATGTAGTCATTGCGTGCTACAGTAGGAATATGGGAACAAATACTGAACGTTTGACTACTTTATTTACAAAAAAAATCTTTAGGGGTGTCAATTTGGACCCCTACCTTTTTGAGATGTTTCAAAATAAATTAATAAAAACTCTCAGCAATTGTGTTAGTATAAAATAATAACAGCCACATGTTGAGCATACACTGTAGCTCAGTATTTTAATTACTTATTTTATACAGTCATTATTTCTCATCTTTATCAAGGTGGTCAATTTCAGACCCCACTATACAATATACCACATCCCCATTCCATATATTAAACTTCGACCTACCAGCACCATCACGGGACACCATCACCCACATACCCCAAGGAGGCTCAACTTATCCCATATACCCATGGTAAATTGTGCCAAGAGACCACTTTTTTTGGACAAGCTATGTTTTTAAAACAATTATGTTTACGTGCATTCTGATTATTTCCAGGGATACACAACATCCTGAAATATATACAGTATGTAGATATCTTTGTTAGAAAGAGTACTGTATTTCCCTTGATGCAGTGATGCTGAATGTAAAAATCGGCTTACCACACTCTCCCCTAAATCAAATCAAATCAAATTTTATTTGTCACATACACATGGTTAGCAGATGTTAATGCGAGTGTAGCGAAATGCTTGTGCTTCTAGTTCCGACAATGCAGTGATAACCAACAAGTAATCTAACTAACAATTCCAAAACTACTGTCTTATACACAGTGTAAGGGGATAAGGAACATGTACATAAGGATATATGAATGAGTGATGGTACAGAGCAGCATACAGTAGATGGTATCGAGTACAGTATATACATATGAGATGAGTGTGTAGACAAAGTAAACAAAGTGGCATAGTTAAAGTGGCTAGTGATACATGTGTTACATAAGGATGCAGTCGATGATGTAGAGTACAGTATATACATATGCATATGAGATTAATAATGTAGGGTAAGTAACATTATATAAGGTAGCATTGTTTAAAGTGGCTAGTGATATATTTATATCATTTCCCATCAATTCCCATTATTAAAATGGCTGGAGTTGGGTCAGTGTCAATGACAGTGTGTTGGCAGCAGCCACTCAGTGTTAGTGGTGGCTGTTTAACAGTCTGATGGCCTTGAGATAGAAGCTGTTTTTCAGTCTCTCGGTCCCAGCTTTGATGCACCTGTACTGACCTCGCCTTCTGGATGATAGCGGGGTGAACAGGCAGTGGTTCGGGTGGTTGATGTCCTTGATGATCTTTATGGCCTTCCTGTAACAACGGGTGGTGTAGGTGTCCTGGAGGGCAGGTAGTTTGCCCCCGGTGATGCGTTGTGCAGTCCTCACTACCCTCTGGAGAGCCTTACGGTTGAGGGCGGAGTAGTTGCCGTACCAGGCGGTGATACAGCCCGCCAGGATGCTCGATTGTGCATCTGTAGAAGTTTGTGAGTGCTTTTGGTGACAAGCCGAATTTCTTCAGCCTCCTGAGGTTGAATAGGCGCTGCTGCGCCTTCTTCACGACGCTGTCAGTGTGAGTGGACCAATTCAGTTTGTCTGTGATGTGTATGCCGAGGAATTTAAAACTAGCTACCCTCTTCACTACTGTTCCATCGATGTGGATAGGGGGGTGTTCCCTCTGCTGTTTCCTGAAGTCCACAATCATCTCCTTAGTTTTGTTGACGTTGAGTGTGAGGTTATTTTCCTGACACCACACTCCGAGGGCCCTCACCTCCTCCCTGTAGGCCGTCTCGTCGTTGTTGGTAATCAAGCCTACCACTGTTGTGTCATCCGCAAACTTGATGATTGAGTTGGAGGCGTGCGTGGCCACGCAGTCGTGGGTGAACAGAGAGTACAGGAGAGGGCTCAGAACGCACCCTGTGGGGCCCCGTGTTGAGGATCAGCGGGGAGGAGATGTTGTTGCCTACCCTCACCACCTGGGGCGGCCCGTCAGGAAGTCCAGTACCCAGTTGCACAGGGCGGGGTCGAGACCCAGGGTCTCGAGCTTGATGACGAGCTTGGAGGGTACTATGGTGTTGAATGCCGAGCTGTAGTCGATGAACAGCATTCTCACATAGGTATTCCTCTTGTCCAGGTGGGTTAGGGCAGTGTGCAGTGTGGTTGAGATTGCATCGTCTGTGGACCTATTTGGGCGGTAAGCAAATTGGAGTGGGTCTAGGGTGTCAGGTAGGGTGGAGGTGATATGGTCCTTGACTAGTCTCTCAAAGCACTTCATGATGACGGAAGTGAGTGCTACGGGCGGTAGTCGTTTAGCTCAGTTACCTTAGATTTCTTGGGAACAGGAACAATGGTGGCCCTCTTGAAGCATGTGGGAACAGCAGACTGGTATAGGGATTGATTGAATATGTCCGTAAACACACCGGCCAGCTGGTCTGCGCATGCTCTGAGGGCGCGGCTGGGGATGCCGTCTGGGCCTGCAGCCTTGCGAGGGTTAACACGTTTAAATGTCTTACTCACCTCGGCTGCAGTGAAGGAGAGACCGCATGTTTCCGTTGCAGGCCGTGTCAGTGGCACTGTATTGTCCTCAAAGCGGGCAAAAGTTATTTAGTCTGCCTGGGAGCAAGACATCCTGGTCCGTGACTGGGCTGGATTTCATCTTGTAGTCCGTGGTTGACTGTAGACCCTGCCACATGCCTCTTGTGTCTGAGCCATTGAATTGAGATTCCACTTTGTCTCTGTACTGACGCTTAGCTTGTTTGATAGCCTTACGGAGGGAATAGCTGCACTGTTTGTATTCAGTCATGTTGCCAGACACCTTGCCCTGATTAAAAGCAGTGGTTCGCGCTTTCAGTTTTACGCGAATGCTGCCATCAATCCACGGTTTCTGGTTAGGGAATGTTTTTATCGTTGCTATGGGAACGACATCTTCGACGCACGTTCTAATGAACTCGCACACTGAATCAGCGTATTCGTCAATATTCCCATCTGACGCAATACGAAACATGTCCCAGTCCACGTGATGGAAGCAGTCTTGGAGTGTAGAGTCAGCTTGGTCTGACCAGCGTTGGACAGACCTCAGCGTGGGAGCCTCTTGTTTTAATTTCTGCCTGTAGGCAGGGATCAGCAAAATGGAGTCGTGGTCAGCTTTCCCGAAAGGGGGGCGGGGCAGGGCCTTATATGCGTCGCGGAAGTTAGAGTAACAATGATCCAAGGTTTTACCACCCCTGGTTGCGCAATCGATATGCTGATAAAATTTAGGGAGTCTTGTTTTCAGATTGGCTTTGTTAAAATCCCCAGCTACAATGAATGCAGCCTCCGGATAAATGTTTTCCAGTTTGCAAAGAGTTAAATAAAGTTAGTTCAGAGCCATCGATGTGTCTGCTTGGGGGGGGGGATATATACGGCTGTGATTATAATCGAAGAGAATTCTCTTGGAAGATAATAAACCTATTGGGTTAGGTTTATTTTCTGTCGCCACCCACCAGATCAGCGTACAACTCAGGGAGTCCAACCAATACACAGACTCCCAATGTTGTTTCCCAAAGCTAGTTATAGTATGTTTACGTGAGGGTGTGTGTCTACTTGAAAGTATTGAGATGTACCCCATGTGAGACTTCCTATAGGAACTTTCCCACAAGTGGGCAGTGAGACCTCAGAAGTGTGTGCGTGATGGCAGTGCTCTCAAAACACATGCCTCCCTTCTCATAGTGCGCATGGTTCATTTGGATATAATCACACACTTGTCAAACTACAAAGCCCTACGCATCAGCAATGATTGCCTGTTGATGTGTGTTTGATTAGAAATGCTGAAGTTACAGCCCTATTTCTGTGGGGATGACAGCTGGGTGGGCAGGAAGACTGATGAATGGGTGGGTGGGTGGGAGTATGGGATTGATGGATGGATGGATGGGTAAATGGATGTCTTGAGGCAACATGGTTGGGTGGATGAGGATGAGTGGCTGGGGAATGAAAGGCTGAATGTTTGGGAGGTTGGGTAGCAACATGAATGAGAGGCTGAGTGGCTCGGGAATGGAAGGCTGGTGGGTTTGGAGGCCGGGTGGCAACATTGATGGATAGTTGGGAGACGGGGTAGATGGAAAGCTGGGGGCTGAGGAGTGAGTCTAGGGGGAGGGGGGTCTAATATCTTTGGCTCCTCTGCTAGAAGACTGGGAGGCTGGGTGGGTGCTGGATGGCTGGAGGAATGAGGAGTAGAGCTACATTCTGAGTCTGGGGATGTGTAGATAATGGGGTCTAGGGGGGCGAGCCATGGTGTAGCACTGTCTTGTAGGTTCCGGCTCACAGCTCTATGCACTATTTTGGTCATCCGTTATTTAAGTAGGGAGAGACACAATTTAAACATTGAATTAACAAGAATCCGATGCATCGCAGTTAAGAGTGACACTAACTTTAAGGTTTGTCCCTAGATTACTTATACCAGGGAAGGGCAGCTTTGATGGGGGTGGGGGGCCACAATTGTTTAACTCATCATGAGGGGCCACAGTTGCTTGCAGGTCTGCGTACCCACATACATTTTTTTCTTTGGTGCAATTCTACACATTTTGCCATGTGGGGGGAGAGAAGATTTTGCCATTTTATAACTCTTTTCATGCAATTGTACTCATTGTGCCATATAGCAGAGAGGAAAATGAGTTGTTTTACAGGGCTTTCCCGAGAGCCATCAAAAGGGGTGTCGCCGCCAGTTGCCCATCCCTGACGAGCGCTGAGTGAACAAAACAGTTGGCCCATTCTTGACACACACGGGAAACTGTTGAGCGTGACAAACACAGCTGCGTTGCAGTTCTTGATGCACTCAAACCGGTGCGCCTGGCACCTACTACCTAGGATACCCCGTTCAAAGGCACTTAAATCTTTTGTCTTGTCGGTTCACCCTCTGTATGGCACACAGAAGCAATCTCAATTGTCTCAGGGCTTAAAAAGTCTAACCTGTCTCCTCCCCTTCGTCTACACTGATTGAAGTGGATTTAGCAAGTGAAGTCAATAATAGTATCATAGACTGACCAAGTGAAGGCTATGTCATGGAAAGAGCAGATGTTCCTAATGTTTTGTACACTGTGTATATGGACAATCAAAGTTGGGTACCGACTATGAATTAATTGAGGCAATGCCTTGAGGAAAATAATTTTAGAATATGCATAAGATTAGTCATCCAAATGAAAGATCCAGGGAAATGTTACATCTGTCAAACACAAACAATTTCCAGATTGGCGGTCACTGACAAGCATGACAATTCTTGCATTCTACAACTGAAACTAGTCGCTTCTAGGTCAACCTGGTGATGTTTTTCAGCAATTTCACAGGAAGAAAAGCTATGTATTTAGCTGTCGGTGTGTGGTAGCCTGCTGTGCATGCTGAACATTTCCAAGCGCATTTGATTTGGTCCAGAGACTTGTTGTGGTTGAGTTCGGGATGGGAAAAGTGCTTTCGAATGCATCGGTGAACATTTACCATAATTGGTAAATAGTTTCCCAAAGAAATGTCAGACTGTCCCAAATGGCACTCTATTCCATTTACAGTGCACTACTCTAAAGGGACACACTATATTCCATCTCAGGTCTGCTGCATAAGTGGTTATCTTTCCATGCAGTATTTGCCTCAGGGACATACATTCATTGCGAGAGACTGACTCACCTGAGCACCGTTTAACTGAGAAGTGGTGGAGTATCGCTCCAAAGCGCTCTGCTAGTACTACCCCCTTGGGGGCAGTGTGTCAATCCAATAATCTATTTCTATAGTGTGTGTCTAGCCTAGAGGGGGATTTGTATTCAAATCTGGGCGTGTGTTCCAAATGGTGCGGTATTCTCTATATAGTTCCCCTATGGGACCATGGTCAAAAGTAGTGCACTAATAGGGTGCTATTTGGGACGCATCCTGGGAGTATGGAGAGTTGGAGGTGTGGGGTTTGGGATGTGGGATTTGTGGAGCTTGGGGGCTGAGAGGCTGGGGAAGTGAGGATATGGGTCTGCGGTGCTTTTAAAAGGTTAACTGACTAATCAGTGGGTATGTTTACAGGCACATTAATAATTAGATATTAAACTGATTATTTCAGTAGGCCGAGTATGGCAATAGTCATGTTGTAACGGCGTTCGTCTGTTGAAGGAGAGTCAGACCAAAATGCAGCGTGGTGGTTGCTCATGTTCTTTAATGAAGAATAGCGATACATGAAATAACTATAAATATTACAAAAGCAACAAACGGAACGTGAAAACCTATACAGCCTGTCTGGTGAACAACTACACAGAGACAGGAACAATCACCCACAAAATACACAGTGAAACCCAGGCTACCTAAATATGGTTCCCAATCAGAGACAACGAGAATCACCTGACTCTGATTAAGTACCGCCTCAGGCAGCCAAGCCTATGCTAGACACACCCCTAATCAGCCACAATCCCAATGCCTACAAAAAAAAACAATACGACAACACAATAAACCCATGTCACACCCTGGCCTGAACAAATAATTAAAGAAAACACAAAATACTAAGACCAAGGCGTGACACATGTAAACAATTGACTCTGCTTATCTTAATTGGTATAATATCAAAATCGAGGTAAGCATACGCCGATTACAGCAACAGGTTTTAGAATTATTAAGAAGTGTAAATAGCTTAAATTGGCATCCTGCGGTGTATTTGATCTGCACAAGTTTCCCTCAGAATCAAATTTACTTCACTAAAATAACATGGTCGCTGTGGTAGATTTTGATTGATTATTTTAATTGCCGATTTTCTGCATTTATTTATCAGATGTGTCCATGTGAAGAGGATCATTGGGGAAATCGTTCTTCTTGCAAAACATGTAAATGTTTTAAAATAAAATAAACTGAGCAAAAAAAGAAATGTCCCTTTTTCAGAACACTGTCTTTCAAAGATAATTTGTAAAAATACAAATAACTTCACAGATCTTAATTGTAATGGGTTTAAACACTGTTGTCGTGTCTTTGGCTATGCCGGATTAAGTGATATGACATGCTATTCTATAAAATAATTTATCCGTAATTAATATTACCTGATTAGGCTAATCATGTAAATGTAATTAACTAGAGAGTCGGGGAACCACTAAATAATATTTATAGAGCTGTTATCTGCCAAATAAACTCTTAAAGACCTAGTAATATTTTACTAGGTCTTTAAGCCTCACCCAAGGACGCTACACTTGGCGTCACAACCAAGTCCTTAAAAACCTTGCGTCCGCCCTGGAGGACAAGCGAGCTGCCACCAACTCCCTACCACCCCCAGCAGCATCACACCCCTTACCACCCTAAGACCTGACATGGTGCTCTGGTCCTGTTCGCTCAAGAAGGTCTTCATCATTGAGCTCACAGTACCCTGGGAGGACTCAGTAGATGAGGCTTATGAGCGAAAACATCTGCGCTATGCCGATCTAGCTGCCGAAGCACGGCATCATGGCTGGAACACAGAAGTCCGACCAGCGGAGGTGGGCTGCAAAGCTTTTGTGGCAACATCTACAACCAGACTGCTTAGAGACCTGGGAATTAAGGGCCAGAGCCAGCGTCCGGCAATCAAAGCTGTATCGGAGGCGGCAGAAGGCAGCAGTCAGTGGCTCTGGATGTAGAGGAAAGACCCCAGCTGGGTCCCAAAGTGAGAGGGCCAGGAGGTATGCGATCAACAATGCTTGACTCAAGGAGGAAGACGCCCCTGTCATGCATAGTCCCATGGGATGTTGGCTATCAACAACAAGGCAACAAGACCATGGTGCTTGCCTACGGAGCTGTGAGGGGAACGGCACCTCAGTACCTCCAGGCTCTGATCAGGCCCTACACCCAAACAAGGGCACTGCGTTCATCCACCTCTGGCCTGCTAGCCTCCCTACCACTGAGGAAGTACAGTTCCCGCTCAGCCCAGTCAAAACTGTTCGCTGCTCTGGCCCCCCAATGGTGGAACAAACTCCCTCACGACGCCAGGACAGCGGAGTCAATCACCACCTTCCGGAGATACCTGAAACCCCACCTCTTTAAGGAATACCTAGGATAGGATAAGTAATCCTTCTCACCCCCCCTTTAAGATTTAGATGCACTATTGTAAAGTGACTGTTCCACTGGATGTCATAAGGTGAATGCACCAATTTGTAAGTCGCTCTGGATAAGAGCGTCTGCTAAATGACTTAAATGTAAATGGTAAATGCAACTCCTATGACTAATTGGGAATGGGATGCAAGCGTAGGATTGATCACCCTGTCGCTGCCCGCCTTTGGGGAGGGTGTATAGTGTGAAAGGCCGAAACACCCTAGGAACGAAAGGTACACTACTGACGATGCACTCCCCAAATTTCACCAGGTTCACTGTTCATGAACTCTTGGAAGTGCTTGCACAAAGGATAGTAACATCTCATCCTGTGTTCTTGGAATCTTACATCAATAGCAGTCCATTTTAATCGTCACCTTAATTCAGTCTCATCTGAAAGTTGTAAATTCTTGGTTATCTGCATGAACCCTGGCTAACAAGTTGAATCAGCAATACAACATTGGGTTTAATTATTTATTTACTAAACACCTAACTAATCACACATAATTACATATACACATAATTAATCATAACTTGATTACAAATGACGTCATAAAGGAAAACGTCCCTAGCGGGCGGAACAGATATAACAGTTTGTTACACAAAAGAAAAGGAGCGGGTTTGAGTGAAAGAGCGGGAAGACTGAGGAACAAAGGGCGAAGCTGTGCTATCGTAAATACAGTATCTTATGCATTCTAAATTACTGCACATTTGGAAAAGGAAAATGCAATAAATATTTACTCTGAGCTGCGCTTCAGTAGGTTGGTGGTAGATGGAAGGTCGTGTTGCCAAACCGAGTCCTTTGAAGAATGTCTCTGGTTGTCAATTGGATACGTTGTAGTAACATTGTTGTGTGATAGACGCGATACTCTGTCTGTTCATTCCTAACCCTCGTTTGCAGCGGCTGTTGCTAACTCAACGGCTAGGAGGTATCACTTCTGTAGTGAATAAGAGTTCAAAGTTCATACCATTCGCAACCAAAGCTCACGCTGAAGTTGGCTTCGTTCTGTAGATATTATCTGAACCTTTCTGACATCCTCGGAACAGAAGGTTATTTTGTCGTCAAGGCTTTATATATGAAGGGAGAGGAGGGCATTTGAAAAGTTTTATAGCCCATGTCCCTTCACAGGGGCGGGCTACTGATTGAGCATAGCCCTAACCTTATGAAAACCCAAATCTCACATTTTAGAAGCTAAAATCACATTAAATCCCATCACGAACAATTTCATATTCAAGCACTTAAATTGAAAAACAATTCCATGTGAATCCGATAACTCTGATGTGTAGACTTTCCACTGTAGAGTTTATGTCATCTTATCATTGATGAGAATATCTCAGATGACAACCGAACTGACATCATATTCATTAAGTACCACCGCATATGTTCAATTGGTCGGATTACCAGAATATAGTTAATTTCCCCCCACCTTCTGTTGTTCCCAGAATCTCTATGTTAACCACAGGGGTTTGCAAATGTAACATCAGTAGGGTAGAGAGAGGAAAAAGGGGGGAAGAGGAATTTATGACTGTCATAAAACTACCCCCATACCAACGTCATGACAGTCCCCCCATGTTGGGTTCAATCTTGCGATTAACCTGCATGTTGCAAATCAACATAAAATGACCAAGGGTTGTCTTGGTTGTGGACCAACAGGATGCCCAACAGGATGCTCTCGATTGTGCATCTGTAAAAAATCTGTGAGTGTTTCAGGTGAAAGGCCCAATTTCTTCAGCCTCCTGAGGATGAAGCGGTGCTGTTGCGCCTTCACCACACTGTCTGTGTGGGTGGACCACTTCAGTTTGTCCGTGATGTGTACGCCGATGAACTTAAAACTTCGACCTTCTCCACTACTGTCCTGTTGATGTGGGTAGAGGGGTGCTCCCTCTGCTGTTTCCTGAAGTCCATGATCATCTCCTTTGTTTTGTTGACGTTGAGTGAGATGTTATTTTCCTGACACCACACTCCGAGGGCCCTCACCTCCTCCCTTTAGGCTGTCTCGTTGTTGTTGGTAATCAAGCCTACCACTGTAGTGTCGTCTGCAAACTTGATGATTGAGTTGGAGGCGTGCGTGGCCATGCAGTCATGGGTGAACAGGGAGTACAGGAGAGGCTGAGAGCGCACACTTGTGGGGCCCCAGTGTTGAGGATTAGCGGGGTAGAGATGTTGTTTCCAACCCTCATCACCTGGGGGCGGCCCGTCAGACAGTCCAGGACCCAGTTGCACAGGGCGGGGTCGAGTTTGGAGGGTACTATGGTGTTAAATGCTGAGCTGTAGTCAATGAACAGCATTCCTCTTGTCCAGATGGTTTAGGGGAGTGTGCAGTGTGATGGCGATTGCATCGTCCGTGGACCTATTGGAGTAGGTCTTGGTCATCAGGTAGGGTGGAGGTGATATGATCCTTGACTAGTCTCTCAAAACATTCCATGATGACAGAAGTGAGTGCTACGAGGCGATAGTCATTTAGTTAAGTCACCTTAGCTTTCTTGGGAACATGAACAATGGTGGCCATCTTGAAGCATGTAGGCACAACACCAGACAGTTGGTTTGCGCATGCTCTGGGGACGTGGCTAGTGATGATCAGGAGGCCGCTCCCTCTGCCTCTCCTGCGGCGACCGCGTTGTTTTGGGTCGGCCTCTGGGATAAGATCCCATGTTCAGGGTGGAGGTCCAAACAGAGGATCCGCTTCGGGAAAGTCGTATTCCTGGTTGTAATGTTGGTAAATTGACGTCGCTTTTATATCCAGTACTTCTTCCTGGCTGCATGTAATAACACTTGAGAATTTCTGGCCTAACAATGTAAGACATAATACATTGTAAAAAATACTGCACAGTTTCCTAAGGACCTGAAGAGGGGCGACCATCTGTCGACGACATCAGGATTTAATGTATGGCACAGAGTGTCCATGTCCCGTGTTTTGCTCTGCAGCCACTTGCCTACCAATAGAGGACCACAATGGAACATTGATCCTATCATGTTCTACCTTTCCCAACTCTAATTTCATAAGATCTGTCTCCATGGTAATGCCATGTGCACCGTGTTCCTTGACACCCTTCAAAGTCCTTATCCAAACCACAGCAACTGAAGGGCACACACACACACACACACGTGTTGAAATACAAGTTATCTCTAACCCTAACCCTAATTATTTGAAGTTTTTTAATACATTTGATTATTTGAAGCTACTTTTTAAGCACACAACGACGAGATACCGGAGCCTTGTGAGTCACTCACTGTTGTGCAGCACATGCCAAGGGATCTATATAGTTACAGTATGGAACTCATAACTAAATGTTTACCAGCTAGATATCTTATAACTATTAAATGAACTGTCTAAAATGTGCTAAATACTCTGTAGTTGTGCATTTGGTTTGCTAATTTAGTAGATAGTTAGCTATCTAGCTAAGTGCTAACCTTCGGATTACAGAGGCTCAGTTGGGTTTGACAATAGCGCCGCTTGTTCAGCGCAGGTATTAGCGGAAGGTCAGTATGAAGGTATCTGGATACTGCCCAATCCTAGTTCTCATGCACGCGTACACATCCATTTTCAAAAACACACTCGCTCTCTCTCACACAAGCACACCAGGGTTTCTGTTAGCCGGTAACAGCTGGCTTTCGTCCGTTTAAAGAAATTCTAAAGTTGATCAATAAAATTGGTTGGGAGAAGAAGAAAAAAGCCCATCGCAACGTTTTTTAATATATATATTTTAATACTTTCTACCCCTTTTTTGCCCCAATTTCATGATATCCAATTGGTAGTTACAGTCTTGTCCCATCAATGTAACTCCCAAACGGACTCGGGAGAGGCGAAGGTCGAGAGCCATGCGTCCCCCGAAACACAACCTTGCTAAGCCGCACTGCTTCTTGACACACTGCCCGCTTAACCCGGAAGACAGCCTTACCAATTTGTCGGAGTAAACATCGTACACCTGACAAACGAAGTCAGCTTGCAGCCAAACCCTCCCCTAAGCCGGACGACGCTGGGCCAATTGTGCGCCGCCTCATGGGTCTCCCGGTCACGGCCGGCTGTGACAGAGCCTGGGATCGAACCTGGGTCTGTAGTGATGCCTTAGACCACTGCGCCACTAGGGAGGCGCAAAATGTTTTTTTTAAACCAATTCATTGATGGAAATACATTTGACTGGTCATGCTTGTCGGTCTATAGATTAATTAGCTACATTTAAGTGGAATTAAATTGGCTAGTGTGTACAGCATACAGATACAGAGCCTTTAAATGGAAAATCTGTCAGACACCACCAGTGATCTTCAGGTCTGTAAATCAGAGCTCTAGAAAGAGGCCCGAGTTCCCGGTGTTTAAATTCCGACTGTTCAAAATGATTTGTTATGAGTCAGAGCTTGTTTTTTCTCCCCAGTTATCTTGAACGCACATGAAGTCGGAAGTTGGATATTTCTGAGTTGCAAATTGTTTTGAACACGGCATCAAACGGCAACGGAAGGCAGGCTTCGTCAGTGCATCACACACCACTTTGTAATGAGCTGGAGGGAGTAGGCCTGTGCGGGAGTAGGCCCCCCCCATCAATCTACACACAATACCGCATAATGACAAAGCAAAAACTGGTTTTTAGAAATGTTTTTGCAAATGTATTCAAAAAATATATTTTAAAAAATATCTGGAGCAGGTATTCATCAAGGATCTCTTTGCTCCATTCATCTTTCCCTCTACCCTGACTAGTCTCCCAGTCCCTACATCTGAAAAACATCTACACAGCATGATGCTGCAGCCACCATGCTTCACCGTAGGGATGGTGCCACGTTTTTCCTCCAGACGTGACCATGGGCATTCAAGCCAAAGAGTTCCATTTTGGTTTCATCAAACCAGAGAATCTTGTTTCTCATGGTCTGAGAGTCTTTTAGGTGCCTTTTGGCAAACTCCAAGTGGGCTGTCACGTGCCTTTTACTGAGGAGTGGCTTCCGTTTGGCCACTCTCTACCATAAATGCCTGATTGGTGGAGTGCTGCAGAGATGGTTGTCCTTCTGGAAGGTTCTCCCATCTCCACAGAGGAACTCTAGAGCTCTGTCAGAGTGACGATCGGGTTCTTGGTCACCTCCCCGACCGAGGGCCTTATTCCCCGATTGCTCAGTTTGGGCGGGTGGCCAACTCTAGGAAGAAACTTGGTGGTTCCAAACTTCTTCCATTGAAGAATGATGGAGGCCACTGTGTTCTTGGGCACCTTCAATGCTGCAGAAATGTTTTGATACACTTCCCCAGATCTGTGCCTCGACAATCCTGTCTTGGAGCTCTACAGACAATTCCATCAAGCTCATGGCTTGGTTTTTGCTCTGATATGCACTGTCAACTGTGAGTCCTTATATAGACAGGTGTGTGCCTTTCCACATCATTTCCAACAATTGAATTTACCACAGGTAGACTCCAATAAAGTTGTAGAAACATCTGAAGGATGATCAATGGAAACAGGATG
This sequence comes from Oncorhynchus gorbuscha, assembly GCF_021184085.1. Taxonomy (NCBI): domain Eukaryota; kingdom Metazoa; phylum Chordata; class Actinopteri; order Salmoniformes; family Salmonidae; genus Oncorhynchus; species Oncorhynchus gorbuscha. The sequence goes on along the minus strand of NC_060189.1, from coordinate 48,834,747 downwards.
CACCTGAGCTCAATTTCGAGTCTCATAGCAAAGGGACTGAATACTTATGTAAATAAGCAAAAATAAATTATACATTTGCTCACATTTGTATGGGGTATTGTGTGTAGATTAGTAAGGATTTTTTTTATATAACATATTTTAGAATAATACTGTAACGTAACAAAATGTGGGGGAAAGGAAGGGGTCTGAATACTTTCCGAATGCAATTAATACACTAGGAGTAGTTTATTTGAGTTTACTCAAATTAGGGGAGGTAGGCTTGGGGGGAAATAATAAAGAAGTCAAATGTTTTTAAAATATATATGGGGGATGGGAAATGATGAAGACAATTACATTGATAGAACCCACAATCTTTCTGCAATATTAAAGCTGATCTCCCCTGCGATTACTCTTCAAAGCCAACCTCTGCCTGTTTGAAGTCGGGGTTCTACATGATGCTTGATCACTCAAGGACATTAGGAATCTGTGTGTGTAAGGTTTCCATGTTTAATTACGAGATGCGAGTTATGCCAAACAGATCTAGCTAGTGCCCATTAGTATCCCGCAACCTTCCTTAGGCTCAAATTTTGATCCCTTACATAGGAAATCTTTGTGATCGACTTCACAAATGCAGCCTGAATGCTTCGTTTGCATGACGTGGCAAAGGGTTCGCCCCAAATGGCACCCTATTTTTTGTGCAATACTCCCTTTTAGTGCAGAGCCCCATAATGGCTGGTCAAAAGTAATGCACTATAAAGGAAATAAGTTGCCATTTGGCACACAGACAAGCTTTCTCCTAGCGTAGTTGTGGGATCTGCTACATTAGAAGAGTATCCTGGAGGAAGAACTTTGAAAAAGACAGTTGTGTACTAAAGCAATTTTAGGGATAAAAATGTGTCAAGTTTTGAAGTGCTGCTGCTTTGAGAACAGAGGGTATATCTGTTGCATCTCACAGTCAAAGCATACCGGTCTCAATCGGAGAAGGAACCAGACGAGGTTCATGTGGAATGTATTGCTCGTTCCAATTTGCACATGCACTATGAAGATTGAAAACGGAGATCTGAACAAAGATGTATTCGTCTTTCCACAGCGAGCATGGATTACAACTTGTCAATGAGCAGCAAATGGTTCAGCAGACATTAAACAACGATCAAGCTTGATTTCTTTAAGATTTCAAATGTGCAGTTTTGACATGCATATTCAGTGGTTGCTATCTGAATGAGCACCGTGAAGATGTCGCAGGGCTTCTACTGTTTAGCATATCAGTTGCATCTCACAGTCAAACATGAGAGCAGAGGGCTGTTAGTCCCTCTGCTCTCACTCCAAGGTGAAGTATCCTTTAGGTACAGATCTAGGTTCAGCCCCCCATCCTAACCTTAACCATTAGTGGGGAAAATGCTAAACTGACCCAAGATCAGCATCTAGGGACAACTTCACCCCACTTCTCTGCTCTCACACAGAAACAAACAGGGGTCAAATAGCCATTTTGGGTCATATCTGAGAGGCCTTACCTCAGCAGCAGCAGGGTTGTATACACTAGGCCCAAAATGGAAGGAAACGGAAAAAAATGGGGATGTACTATCTTAACTTGTCCAATAAGAAACAGTCATTTTCGTTTTCCGTTGCAAAACATTTTGGTACGGTGTGCCCTAATTAGTATGACCCAGGGTCCGTTATACATACTGCAGCTGCTCGATTCCAAATCCATTTGCAATCCCTATCCCCTTAGTGCCCAGGCATTTGAAAGGCTAATGGACTGTAGGTACAAACAATCCTTTGTACATAAATACCCAAGGGCTAGGGTGTGTGTGTGTGTGTGTGTGTGTGTGTGTGTGTGTGTGTGTGTGTGTGTGTGTGTGTGTGTGTGTGTGTGTGTGTGTGTGTGTGTGTGTGTGTGTGTGTGTGTGTGTGTGTGTGTGTGTGTGTGTGTGTGTGTGTGGGAGGAAACAGGACAGTGTGAGTGTTGAGTATTTTAACATGGCTGCGCCCACAGATGTACCGCAGAACGGCAGACTCTCCCAGTTCCCATGACAACAGGTAGAAAGTAACCCAACTTTTTAAACAGACAGGACAATTATCTTGCGATTGAATTTGCATGAATAAAATCAGCCCCGTCTCACAGACATTGATGGAGCCGTAGAGAAGTTCTGGGGTTTGAAGATATGCTGCTTAAAGGGGGACTGACTGAACACAAGGATTCTGCATTGTTTTTCTGGTGCTAATTACCACAAAAAAAACACGAGATTTGGGTCTTGGGGGAGTGGTTCGATGTGGGTGTGTTGTGTTCGCACATCGTACCCTGGCACTTACTGTTGTTTTGTCCCTCCCGAGTCACCGTAGCAACAACAGTCACTCGCTTCCTCCAAATAGAGGAAAATCAAGAAATCTGTCATTCATTTTGACGCTTTTGCCAAGGTCTTAATAGCACAATTTTACACCTAGCTAAGTTGTTTGTTTCAAGTAAGAAAATGTGCATGAAAAACTAGTCAGTGCCCTGCATACAGTTTATTTGTCAATGAAGCTAGTAGTAGCTAGCAGGCACATTGAGCAGCCAGGCCAGGTCAGCTAAATCAGCTTATCAGGTCACTTGTGAGGGGCCATGTGTGTGCTTCGTGACGTTTTCTTTTTTTTAAAATAACTTTCTCACTATCCAGTGTGTCTGTCTGGCAGTGTTTGATAGCAAATCATGTTACAAAACAGGTCACGGCTCGCAAATGGAATATTGAGAAGTGGCAGTGCATCATCTCAATTCTCCTTTTGCCCAAAAAATGTGGCAGACACAAGTGATCACTATCAAAAACATTAGCAATTGGCCACCCATAAAGGGCTTAGAGGCCAAGTGTTCTTTCAGCAACATAACATTGGCGCTGGGTTGTCTTATGTAAACAAAGTCTGTGGCACTGCGTAATGGGCAGGTCTGTCTCAATAGCAGTGTTCGAGAGCATCAAATGCATGCATTGTGGTGACTGACTGCTCTACAAATAATAATGAGTAGTTATTTACGGTGCTAAATGATTTGTAGATCAGTCGGCAGTTGCTTGCACTGTCGTCTGCAATGTCGAACAAGCCCAATGTCTGTAGATTCTGGCTGCTATGATTGGATGGAGCGCAATCAGCGCAGCTGTTTCTCTGTTCATGACAATTCTAACATCTTGTGTTTGTGGGAAAGTGATAGAGGAATTCTAAATTCCTTTATGCTTTAATTGCCAAAACCAATTCGCACTCATTTCTAATTCATTAATGAATTGTAAGTTCATTAATTATGCATGAAGTAGATCGAGACCAGTCTTAAAAGCCAGGTAAAGAGCGTTTAATTCCAGAGAGTACTAACTACATACACAGATTTCCACAGGTTATAAACTCAAAATGACATCATCAGTTTCCCACGATAGCCCCGTTGTTTTTTGTTTAGGTCCGGAGATGCTTTCTACTCCCCTCATAAACCAGACATTACAACCTGTCTAGAAGATATACTTTTCTCTTACCAATGGAACAAAACCCAAACATTCTTATCTTGTCTGAAAAGCTTTTTCTCCCCCTTGACCTTCCCAAGAGGCACAGACAATCAAATTAGTTCTGCTTACATTTTCAGTAACAGCTTAACCAATAACTATTACTTTTCATATCATAACATAATAGTATTAGAATAAATGGTTCTAATCAATAATGTATACATAATTAATCATCTTAACTACAATTTACTCTAACAGAAAGTGGGCATGATTGTAATCCAAACCCAACCCTCATGTAAAGCCATGACGAACTCCGTTACACAAATCTCACAAAACTCTGTTTTGGAATATACCGACTTATATGATCAAAATGATCCTACTTATACTTCAGTCAGTTTTGCCACTGAATGTTTGACTAATATTGATACTACATAGGCCGTTTTCAACCCGAGAAGTTGGTTATTATATTCAGTTGCGTTTTATTAAAGTTGTGGGTAGCCGAATATGTTTTTTAACATTTAAAAAAAAAAATGAGAAGTTAAACTGTCACGCTCAAAGTTGACCCTCAGAGTAGGCTGAAGTTGACCCTAGACACTGATCTTGGGTCAATTCCGCATTCACCCCAATGATGGTTGAGTTGGGATAGAGGGAGGGGAAGCTGATCCTAGATCTGTACATAGGGGAAACGTCACCGCGGAGGATTGACTCTCCTTCTGTTTACCTCTAGTGACCTTTTGATGACTATACTTCCGTCATTTGTAGCACGGCTGGATAGTGACAGGTCTGACTACCCATTTTAAAGATCGAATGATAGGTGATCAAGGTGATCGTATCAAAAACAACCACAAGTTGCCATAACATGGGACAGCGCTTCATCCCAAGCGAGTTTGAAACACCGCCGCTCGGGCACTATGCTTTTTGAATTGACTGTGCGCAGGGCATAGGCACACTTCAGACATCTTCCCCCGCAGGCAAACAAACATTTGGAAATGAATGCGGTTCTGAATAATGTCCTCAGGTTGGGTTTGGTTAAGCGCTATCAGAATGATGGCCATTATTTTTAAAAGGGAGATGGGACATTCAAAGGCATTAAAGGGAAAACATACCTGGTCCAATGTATACTGATTGTATTTGTATTTCTACAGCGAGCACGGATGACATTTGGATGACTAACAAATGAGCTGTAACCGTAGCATTAGAATGAATAATTCTATTTCTAATGGCCACAACGCTCGACAATCAATTCAATAAATGAGTTGAATACAGCCCAAATGCTCAGAAACATTACTCCAGCACACACTATTTAGCCTGGAACCCAAACTGATCTGCTTCATTTCACAATGTTAGTCATCCCACCGTTGAAACCCATTTGAGCCTGCGTCTGTAATGACGGACATTCAACAACAACAAAACTGTATGTCAGCAATTGGATGAGTTGGATCACCTTCGACCAATCACAAGATGACCTAATCCAAAGTACAGGGTCTGACCGTGTGGGTTTCCATGCTAAAATCTCCCCGTTTCTGAGAGGATGCTAATTGGACCAGTTCATTTCAACCCAAGTACACGGATATTAGGGTTCTGCATCCCAAATGGCACCCTATTCCCTTACATAGTGCACTAGTTTTGACCAGGGAAGGGTCCAAAAGTAGTGCACTATGTACAGAATATGTTGGCATTTGGGACAAGTAAAGCGTGCAGAGGACACATAAGAGAAACTGTCATCATACTGATAATTGATGTTTCCCCCCAGGACTGCAAAGAAAGACAATGTGGTGGTGTACATGACTGTTCATATGTTCATAAGAACCTTCTTGGAACACTGTCTTCTCTTCCATGATGTCCCCTGGGTAGAGGGAAAGGAGGGCTAATGTGTGTGTGTGTGAGGGGGGAAGGGGGTCACCGGGGAGACAGCACGCTGTTACAGTTCCCCGCCATCTCAAACAGGAAGTCATGCGGTCCACTTCGGCTAGTGATTTCACTGGCCTTCTCCTAGCTCTTGCTCTAAAGCTCCGCCTTGATGGATTACAACGATAGGAGGAACTCCAGCGTGTGGGCGGAGCCCTGTCCAGGGTGGGAGGCAGCTAGGTGGAGCGCTGTGAGGCCACCGTTGGGCTGGCCATACAACTCCGCCCCTTGGCTCAACATGAGGGCTGCGGTGGCGACTTGGCCCCAGCGACAGGCGCCGTGTAGGAGCGTCCAGCCGTTGGCAGTGCGGGAGTTAACTTCGGTGCCCACTGGCAGCAGGGTAGAGGCCGTGGCGGCGTGGCCTCCGTAGGCCGATATGGTGCAACGAAGTATAGCCGTCCTCGTCCTGGCAATGCGCAAGCAAGGGGTCAACCGAGAGCAGCCGCTTGACCGTCGGCAGCTTAAAGAGGCAGAGAGAGAGAATATTTGCATTTTAACTGACCTTTATCGAACTCTTCAACATATCATGAAACAGCCGAAAGGCAGATGCATTTCATAAAAATCAAAAAACAAGGCCGGAGCTTAAAATAGTTCAAACATTATCCCACCTACAGATGACAATCAACTCACAACTATTATTCAGCTTGTTCTATGCAAAATCAAACCTCCATCAAGCCGCCAACAAAAACCTGTTCTTGCCTCTGGATTCACTGAGAGATGGAGATTTAAAGTTATTTCTGCACAGTTTCGACAGGGGGAACAAACAAGAGCTCTAGAGGATTATCTTTCTCCCTCCCCTCCCTCCTTCCATTTGTTAAAATCTCACCACCTCTCTGGCTGTGGGCGATACCAGTGAGACACATCATGACACACGCCCAAACAAGGACACACACACAGTAATCCAAAGCTTACCACGCTGTTCTGTTCCAATCTTAAGCAGTGATCTCACAGCTCAGTCACTTTTACGCCGCAACCAGTTTGGATTTGAACAAACCTTTCTATACATATTGGCCCAGTGACGAAGAAAATGGATGTCTCATGATAGGCTGTGGTGTGCAAAATAGGTCAACTATGAGCACCTGATGAACATGCTCCAGGATAGCAGGGTCAACGCCAAAACTTGTTGTACACTTTTAACAAAGCTTTTCACGGTCACAGGTCTCTCTGGGTAAACTGCAAATGATTAAGTAAACATTCATTCATAATTCATTCTTGTTTTCAGCACTTTTCTTTCCATGACTGGTCAAAACTGGTTTTCTCCTGGCTCTCTATTGTCCCTCTGCAGCAGACATATGGTGAGCAATATGTTTGGAATATCAAATCCCAATTAAATCACAGTATCGAATAAGCAACACATAGAATCGTGCGAATCACAATACATATCATATTGGCACCTAAGTATCATGAAAACATTGTATCGTGAGGTCCCTGGCAATTCCCAGCCCTAGTGTGTCACACTCCCTCTGTTATTCTCCGCCGCCCACAGCATCAGCTCCTCCGGTCTGTCTTTCAGCCTCTCCTCCTTCTGCTGATAGCAGTCTGATATAGAGAGGAGATATCAGGTCATTTGTATTAATCTATCCACAACTTAATTAACTGCAGAGAGAAAGAGAGCGATCGAACAACACATCAATATTTATCAACATCATAATTAGGCTACTGCGAAAAAGACCGACAGCTACTTTTTAGTAAAGGATCCAACGTGACTGATCAAAACAAGTCTGAACAATAATATCAAGGTGTAGGTCCCGTTTCAACAAAGGAATATGCGAACATGTTGACTTCTGAATCTAGATATTCACCATGTTCGACAGGACACAAGTATAATGACACCAATGTCTGTATCATGTACGGTTCACAGATCGAAGGGGCTTAGATGAGGAATGTACAGGTCTAAAAAGGGCCTAAAATTGCCACTTTCATCATGATTTTCCCCCAAACTTGTTTGTGATACAAATGTAAAAATATGTCAAACATCCTTCCTCCCAATGTTATTACTATGTGAGAATTGCCAGAACAATCTTTGGACTATGCTGGTGTGGAATTTTTATTTAACTAGGCAAGTCAGTTAAGAACAAATTCTTATTTTCAATGATGGCCTAGGAACAGTGGGTTAACTGTCTTGTTCAGGGGCAGAACGACAGATTTATACCTTGTCAGATTTATACTTGCAACCTTCCGGTTACTAGTCCAACACTCTAACCACTAGGCTACGCTGCCGCCCCAATTCCCCCCAATTCATTCAAAGTATTTTGTCCCCCTTTAATGTTTGGGTTAGGCCCCATGTAGTCATGGAAATGTTGCATTGAGAGTTGGGAAGTGCAGAGAAAAGATGTCAAGTTGTTAATGCTTAATGACTACACTAAGTGTAGAGCAGTGGTTCCCAAACTTTTTATAGTCCCGTACCCCTTCAAACATTCAACCTCCAGCTGAGTACCTCCTCTACCACCAGGGTCAGATCACTCTCAAATGTTGTTTTTTTGCCATCATTGTAAGCCTGCCACACACACTATACGATGTGTTTATTAAACATAAGAATGAGTGTGAGTTTTTGTCACAACCCGGCTTGTGGGAATTGACCAAGAGCTCTTATAAGACCAGGGCACAAATATTAATATAATAATAATCAATCATTTTGCTCTATATTTAGCCATCTTACATATAAAACTGTCAGGATTTGGCCAGGTTTGTTCCGGTTTTTGGTCACTAGATGCCCCCATTGTGCCTTTTGACCTTTTGTTTTCCCTTGATCCCCATTATTATTTGCACCTGTGTCTCGTTTCCCCTGATTGTATTTAAACCCTTTGTTTTCCTCTGTTCTTTGCTCTGTGTTTGTATGTTAGCACCCAGCCCTAGTACTCTGTGAGCGCTTGTTGATCCCGGTGGACTCTCTTGTGGAGTTCTGTTTTTTGTTCTTGTTTGTTTGTTTTTGAGTATCTTTTGAGGCTTTTTTGTGCTGTGCCTTCCACCTTGTGGATTTGCCTTTTTGTCTTGGAGGATTGCCTTTGTTCTTGTGGAATTCCTTTTGAGGTTGTGGAGTTACATGTTTTCCTGAAGAACTTCACTTTTTACTTCATTAAATACACCGTCTCAAGTACTGCTGTGTCTGCCTCAACTTCTGGGTTCTGCTGACTATTCGTGGCTCAGTTGGTTTAGTGACTGTTTCTCACTCCGGAGACCCGGGTTCGTAACCGGGTCCTGACATAAAACCTTATTTGTGAATAACTCACCACAGGTTAATGAGAAGGGTGTGCTTGAAAGTATGCACATAACTCTGCAATGTTGGGTTGTATTGGAGAGTGTCTCAGTCTTAAATAATTTTCCACACACAGTCTGTGCCTGTATTCGTTGTCATGTTAGTGAGGGCTGAGAATCCACTCTCACATAGGTAGGTGTTTGCAAAGGGAATCAGTGTCTTAACAGCGCGATTTGCCAAGGCAAGAAACTCAGAGCTCCCTATCCAGAAATCTGGCAGTGGCTTCTGATTAAATTAAATTTTCACAGAACAGCTTGTTGCAATTTCGATGAGGCTCTCTTGTTCAGATATCGGTAAGTGGACTGGAGGCCGGGCATGAAAGGGATGACGAATCCTGTTTGTGTCGTCCGTTTTGGGAAAGTACCTGCGTAATTGCGCATCCAGCTCACTCAGGTGCTTCACTATATCACATGATTTACATTGTCCGTAAGCTTGAGTTCATTTGCACACAAACAATCATACAATGATGGAAAGACCTGTGTGATGTCCTTGTTAATGCAGACAGAAAAGAGCTCCAACTTCTTAATCATAGCCTCAATTTTGTCCCGCACATTAAATGTAATTGTGGAGAGTCCCTGGAATCCTAGATTCAGATCATTCAGGCAAGAAAAAACATCAACCAGATAGACCAGTCGTGGGAGAAACCATCATGCAAGTGGTCAGACAAGTGAAAAGTATGGTCAGTAAAGAAAACTTTAAGCTCGTCTCTCAATTAAAAATAACGTGTCAATACTTTACCCCTTGATAACCAGCATAGCATGTTGTAAAAGCGTTACATGGTCGCTGCCCATATCATTGCATAATGCAGAAAATACACGAGAGTTCAGGGGCCTTGCTTTAAGAAAGTTAACCATTTTCACTGTAGGGTCCAAAATGTCATTCAAGCTGTCAGGCATTCCCTTTGCAGCAAGAGCCTCTCGGTGGATGCTGCAGTGGACCCAAGTGGCGTCGGGAGCAACTGCTTGCAACTACTTACCACTCCACTATGTCTCCCTGTCATGGCTTTTGCGCCATCAGTACAGATACCAACACATCTTGACCACCAAAATCCATTTGATGTCACAAAGCTGTCCAGTACTTTAAAAAATATCATATCATGCTGCCCTGGTTTCCAGTGGTTTGCAGAAGAGGATGTCTTCCATAATTGACCCCCCATAAACATAACGGACATATACGAGGAGCTGTGCGTGGCCCGCCACATCTGTTGACTCATCTGTAACGCATATAATTCACCGGCTTGTAAGTGAAGCAGTAATTGTTTCAAAACATCTCCTGCCATGTCACTGATGCATTGTGAAACAGTGTTGTTTGATGGAGGCATTGTCTGTATAGTTTTTTTAGCCTTTCTCCCAGCATTGTCCCAGCCATATCTGCAGTAGCAGGAAGAATTAAGTCCTCCACAATAGTATGGGGTTTGCCTGTCCTAGCCACTTGGTAGCTCACCATATCAGACTCTTCTAGCCCCTTCTTATTACAGGTCTTACTACTTGACAGTCATCTTTATTCTCGCTCAAAAGAAGTCCCTTGGCTTATTTTTCAAATGGTCATGATTCGTTTCTAAATGTCTGCACAAGAGTGAAGGTTTCCTGCGAGAGAGTAACGTTTAATGTGATTGGATGTTAAGTATTTGACTAGGCTACCTGTATTTGACATTGTGTTGTTATTTCGCTGAACACTAGATGGTTTAATTGTATTTTTTGCAGTGAAACGGGGCTACTTAGGCGAGAAAAAAACCTCACCCAAATGTATACATCCCACCCTTCTTCTTCCCGTAGAGTTCTTTATTTCTGTCTGTACGATGAACTGAGAACCCAGCTGGCTGTATGGATGGGGACAGTATATCCCGAGAGAGTATGTTATAGTCCCTGATGTCTCTCTGGAAGGAGATCCTCGCCCTGACCTCGTCTACTTTATTATCCAGAGACTGAACATTAGCAAGTAATATACTCAGAAGCAGTGGATGGTGGGCACGCCTCCTGAGTCAGACTAGAAGTCCACTCCGAATACCTCTTCTCTGCCGGCGGCGTCTTGGAGCAGCCTCTGGGATAAGTTCAATTGCACCGGGGGGTGAAAACAAAGGATCTAATTTGGGAAAGTTGTATTCCTGGTCATAATGCTTGTGAGTGGCTTAATACCCTACACATACAACTTGACTTACTGCACTAATTGTAAAAACAAATGTTATGTGGTTTGGTAAGAAGAATGCCCCTCTTTTCACCGGTGTGATTACTACCTCTGAGGGTTTAAAGGTTGAGGTAGTCACCGCATACAAGTACTTGGGAGTATGGCTAGACGGTACACTGTCCTTCTCGCAGCACATATCAAAGCTGCAAGCTGAAGTTAAATCTAGACTTGGTTTCCTCTATCGTAATCGCTTCTCTTTCACCCCAGCTGCCAAATTAACCCTGATTCAGATGACCATCCTACCCATACTAGATTACGGAGACATAATTTATAGATCAGCAGTCTATAAATTATGCGGCTAGATGTTCTTTACCATTCGGCCATCAGATTTGCCAACAATCATCCTTATGGTACACACACATCACTGCGCTCTATACTTTTCTCTAAACTGGTCATCTCTGTATACCCATCGCAAGACCCACTGGTTGTTGTTTATTTATAAAAACCCTCTTAGGTGTCACTCCCCCCTATCTGAGATATCTATTGCAGCCCTCATCCTCCACATACAACACTCGTTCTGCCAGTCACATTCTGTTAAAGGTCCCCAAAGCACACACATGTTAGCATGGCAGCAACACATGGCATGTTGTCGTCATAGGTATCTCTTTATGTAGTGTTGTCTTTCTTGTCGTGATGTGTGTGTTGTCCTATATTTTTATTTAATACATTTTTAATCCCAGCCCACAAAAGGCCTTTGGTAGGCCGTCATTGTAAATAAAATTGTGTTCTTCACTGACTTGCCTAGTTAAATAAAGGATCAGTTTTAAAAAATAGCTTCAAACAAAACCCTCCTCGATCAGCGCTTTTCCGGATTTCTCTGGGATATGTCATCCGTATTTGTTGCATCTAGCGTTGCAGTGCAGAACCATTTTTAACATATAAAACTACATTTCCCGTTTCCAATAACCACTTCGTAGCACATGTGCTAGGAAGTAAAAACACGACTGCTGTTATGTTCCGTGTCGTCTATCGAGTATTTGCGCTGCGGAAGTGATCAAAAGACTGAGAGAAGCGCCAATAATATGACTTTCATAGCTTAGAATATTTTATAAATGTACGAGAGATGAGAGAAGAAAAAAAACACGACATAAAAACAAACTACAATCAAATGCAGAACTGTGTATCAGCATATCAGAAATGTAGACTAATTTTGAGTAAGTTGTTGTATGTTTTAAATCATTACCCCTTATTATTCATTTTCACAGTTTAATGGAAATAAAAGAGTTCGCAATATTTCATATAATTGAACATAATAAGTAAGTCGTAATTACATAGCCTGCATTGTGCGTGCGTGGGTGGGTTTGTGTGTCTATCTGCTAAAGCTGGGTCAATGTGTTTGCGTTGCGTGTCTTTCGAGGCTAGCACAGAGGCTGGATATACCTATTAGTCAAAGGGTGTATTCAGTGAGGAGAAATGTTCAGAATATTACAGGAAAGAAATGTTGTTTTGTCCTATTCTACATGAAAGACAATCATGCCGGTTCTACACATTTCCATCTGAAACTCCTGCAGCCTAACTTTACATCCTCCCCATCCAACCCATAGAATTACAAGGTTGCACTGAACTCCCTTTCCCCAGATGAGGGCACGCATAGGTGGCACACAGTCAGACAGACAAACAAACGTTTTACATACTTGAACATCTTCAGATTCGTGGTAACCATGACTACCTGAAAAAGAAAAGGAGAGCCTCAAACTCTAGGAGCATGCAACCAATGTTTCGACAGAGAAGCTGTCTTCATCAGGTTATTACAACAAACACCGCAGGTTACTAATTTATATAATTTGGAGGGACACACAGGTGTCTGTAATCATGGCTGGGTGTGGCTTGATGTCACTGGTTGATTTAGATATAAATAGAACATATAAAAGCATGAATGGATAACATAAGTACAATTTGGCTAGATAGGCCTACAAACATTTATAATGAATAGCAAAATCACAATAATCATAAGAATGGTTTCAGATGGAAGTCCACGCTGAGGCCAAAGGGAGCAAGGGTGTGTACATTAAAGTTCCAGGCAGCCTATCCTTTTAACAATAAATTGTTAAGGTCTCCCCCTCTCCCAGGGCGGGTGATGTGTTTGATGCCGTTATAGATGCCGTGATAGCGAAGGGACGAAATAAAGTGGTTCGATTCCAAAAAGTGGGCCGCAACTGGGTACGTCAGGTTTTTGTACCTTATGGTGCTACGATGCTCCAAGGTTTTAATTTTAATTTTCCGCATCAGTTTCACCACAAGGACAAGTTCTAAGATATGTGGAGCATGTGAATTTAGGAGAAAGCCCTGCCTCCAGCTGTCTGCTTAGAAATTCTAGAGACAATTAGGAGGCCTGCATCTTGTGACCGTAGCGTACGTGTAGGTATGTACGGCAGGACCAAATTGGAAAGATAGGTAGGAGCATGCCCATGTAATGCTTTGTAGGTTAGCCCTTGCTTTGACAGCGAGCCCGTGTAGGGAGGCTAGCACTGGAGTAATAGGATTTTAAAAAATGGTTCTAGTCAGGATTCTAGCAGCAGTATTTAGCACTAACTGAAGTTTATTTTGTGCTTTATCCGGGTAGCCGGAAAGTAGAGCATTGCAGTAGTCTAACCTAGAAGTAACAAAAGCATGGATGAATTTTTCTGCATCATTTTTGGACAGAAACTGTCCTTGAAACAGTTTTGATATGTTCGTCAAAAGAGAGATCAGGGTCCAAAGTAACCGAGGTCCTTCACGGTTTTATTTGAGACGGCTGTACAACCGTCAAGATTAATTGTCAGATTCAACTGAAGATCTCTTTGTTTCTTGGGACCTAGAACAAGCATCTCTGTTTAGTCTGAGTTTAATAGTAGAACATTTGCAACCATCCACTTCCTTATGTCTGAAACACAGGCTTCCAGCAAGGGATATTTTGGGGCTTCACCATGTTTCATTGAAATGTACAGCTGTGTGTCATCCGCAGAGCAGTGAAAGTTGACATTATGTTTTCGAATGACATCCACAAGAGGTAAAATATATAGTGAAAACAATAGTGGTCCTAAAACAGAACCTTGAGGAACACCAAACTTTACAGCTGATTTGTCAGAGGACAAACCATTCACAGAGACAAACTGATATCTTTCTGACAGATAAGATCTAAACCAGGCCGGAACTTGTCCGTGTAGACCAATTTGGGTTTCCAATCTCTCCAAAAGAATGTGGTGATCGATGGTATCAAAAGCAGCACTAAGGTCTAGGAGCACGAGGACAGATGCAGAGCCTCGGTCTGACGCCAATAAAAGGTCCTTTACAACCTTCACAAGTGCAGTCTCAGTGTTATGATGGGGTCTAAACCCAGACTGAAGCATTTTGTAAACATTGTTTGTCTTCAGGAAGGCAGTGAGTTGCTGCGCAACAACAGATATAGGCCGATAGTTGTAAAAATATTTTCTGGGTTAAGTTTTGGCTTTTTCAAGAGAGGCTTTATTACTGCCACTTTTAGTGAGTTTGGTACACATCCGGTAGATAGAGAGCTGTCTATTATGTTTAACATAGGAGGGCCAAGCACAGGAAGCAGCTCTTTCAGTAGTTTAGTTGGAATAGGGTCCAGTATGCAGCTTGAAGGTTCAGAGGCCATGATTGTTTTCATCATTGTATCAAGAGATATAGTACTAAAACACTTTAATTGCTGTATTAGTCTGACCATTTTTGTACACCCTCTCCTTGAATTTTATTTGCATCTCAAACATATTTATGTCAAAATCTGATTGTTTTTTGCTAACTATTTTAATTAGATGGGATTGGCTGTATGACAAACTGTTTTTCAAGGTAAGCGGGCGACAGCTATCAGCCCTCAACAAACTGTTATGATCAGTAGGTTTCATGTAAAGATCAGTGTGTAGAACATTATCCTCACACAAAATCCAAAGTTCAATAAAGCTGGTTTGATGGGTGTCTGATTGCATGGCAAATCTCAAGTACTCAGAACAGGAGTTAAGAAAAACATGGAACGCCTGAAGCTGTTTTGCATCACCCCTCCATAAAACAAAAATATCATCAGCGTACGTTTCCACATAATAATGTTAGGCAAAAAAAAAATACTACCGCTTAGGGTTAAAGCACAGTAGCTATGACTACCTAAGATGGCAAGTGAAGTTGGACAGGTATTATAATTTGAAGGTAGCCTACACAATGAGACAATTTTGAAGACATACATTGTTTGTCTACATTCTTGTAGACATGGCATCCCAACGTGTCAATGTAGGCGATGATTTGAATCCTGTTTTAAAAACAATGAAGTAATAAAACCATATTTTTGGGGGGCGTTATGATAGAGAAAGACAGTTGTGCTAAGTTCACAAGGTATTTAGAAGTCATCATCTTTAAAAATCTAAGGGTAAACGTAAAGAAATGACCATTGAACACATTCCCAGATCCCAGAATGTGCCTTTAAGGCAGATCAATTCAATTTGAAATGAAATCCAAACATAATACCCTTGTACAAGATCTAGGCCCATTATATCGTATTAAGAAATCAATTAAAATCAGTTGCTCTGACTACATCAGAGCAGGTCAGTCTGATCCAAACCTTAGCCACGACATTTTTTTTTTAACTTAGCATGGATTTTGCACAGAGGCTTCACTTCCTCACTCAAATGAGCTGTTTTTCAGAACATTTGCATACTAGTCGTCTGTGGTTGATATCCTCAATAAATCAATTCTGTGCAAATGATTTTGTCCACAGTTGAGGCAACAGGGCTCCCTTTCATACTTCAGATGAAGAAATCCCTGAATCTCACACATTGGAGAAAAGGATCACCCCTGTTTCCCTAAACCGCTGATCATTTGGGGGCTGCCCCAAAGTGTATGCCTATGTGTACTGCAGTTTATCTCGTCTTTAAAACCGTTACTCATTGAACCACTCGGAACCAGTTCCACTAGTAATAGCTCCTAGCGATAGTAGTCTTGAGGAAGTAGAGAGGGGCAGATGTGTCAATTGGACAAGCTGGAAGAGATTATAGGTGACTGTGGTTTCATAAGGGGGCCAGCCTTGGTCAAAACACAGCAATGCAATAAAAACAAAAGATGAATTGAACCAAATAGTTCAAATAACAGAGTGCAAGAATGGTGACGCTAGAAGGTAAGGCTGTCAGGCTGGCATTCTTCAGATGAGGCCTGACTCTGTCATTAGTCTCTTATAGGGGAGAGTGGGGTAAGTTGATCCACCCTTGTTTCTTGGAAACCACACACAAAATGATTCATTTGACCAAATTATTTAGGAAGAGGTCATCATTTCATGGAGTCTTTGAAGGAAAAAAAAAACACGTGGACAACGTGGTAAGCAAGTTAGGTCCAAAAAAAAAAAAAACGGATTTTCACCAAGTCAAATGAATTGATTGTGTCAGAGGTTTCATGATGCTTGTATCTAACCCTAAGTAGATCGTTTTAATATTGTTCTATACATCAGTTACAGTCTCTATAAGCTTCTCTATAAGAGTCCCACGATGCTTGTGGGGGTCCTAGAGCCAATCGGAGAACAAACAGCGCTCTGGCTCTGTCACCTTTCACTGCAGATGTGGAAGTGCGACAACGGCGGATGCGATGGATTGAGCTTACATTGACAGATTTCTCTCGGGGGCTTTTAAACCTGTGTATAAAAAGATGTGTAAAATGACTAATAGACAAAAAAGCGATTGTAATTGTGTTGAATTGTGTTTGGGAAATAAAGATAGACATGGCTTTAAAAAGGCAGTGGTAACATTTCATTCATTACAGAAACGTGTAGGCGGCTTCATGGGCAGATTGGCCACCTGGCATTTCTTGGGTGGGCTGGTAAGGAAAATATATATATATAAATAATGGACACTGCCAGCGACCCTCGGGCCTCTTTTTTTAATGACTTTTGTGCCATTTTTCTAATCATCTATATAATAATCATCTATATTTAGCATTTACCATACCAGTGGGCAACGGCTGGCCAATCTCCCAAGATGGACCAGTTCTGACTCTGTCGGTCCCGGAAAGGTGACGGCAAAAAATGTTTTTTTAGCGACTTATTGGCTAAAAGTTTTGGTTCTGCTGGTCCGAGTGCTGTATGCATGTCTGTAAGAAATGACAAATCAGCTGCTGTGCAGTGAAGGTAGGAGGAAAACAGAAAAAGACACATTCACGCACACTGACGCAGCTCATGTGGCCTACTACTATGCTGCCAGTTAGGCCTAATATTTTGGCTGTATATTGCATGGAATGACAGCCGCAAATCTAACTTCCTGTCGCTCGGGACCTGAAGCAAGGATATGCATATTCTTGATACCATTTGAAAGGAAACACTTTGAAGTTTGTGGAGGAAGGGGAGGAGGAGAAAGTTGTTGGGTGTCATCCTCATAGCAATGATAGGAGAGACCATGTGAGGATATGATAGGGCTGAGTGACTTGGTGTATAGCGAGAAGAGGAGAGGGCCTAGAACCAAGTAGTGAGAGTACGTGGTGCAGGCACAGATCCTCTCCATGTCACCTGGTAGGAGCGGCCTGGCAGGTAGGATGCAATCCAAGAGTGTGCGAAGCCTGAGACACCCAGCCCTGAGAGGGGTGGAGGGGAGGATCTGATAGAGCCTGAGACACCCAGCCCTGAGAGGGTGGAGAAGAGGATCTGATAGAGCCTGAGACACCCAGCCCTGAGAGGGGTGGAGGGGAGGATCTGATAGAGCCTGAGACACCCAGCCCTGAGAGGGGTGGAGGGGAGGATCTGATAGAGACTGAGACACCCAGCCCTGAGAGGGGTGGAGGGGATGATCTGATAGAGCCTGAGACACCCAGCCCTGAGAGGGTGGAGAAGAGGATCTGATAGAGCCTGAGACACCCAGCCCTGAGAGGGGTGGAGGGGAGGATCTGATAGAGCCTGAGACACCCAGCCCTGAGAGGGGTGGAGGGGAGGATCTGATAGAGCCTGAGACACCCAGCCCTGAGAGGGTGGAGAAGAGGATCTGATAGAGCCTGAGACACCCAGCCCTGAGAGGGGTGGAGGGGAGGATCTGATAGAGCCTGAGACACCCAGCCCTGAGAGGGGTGGAGGGGAGGATCTGATAGAGACTGAGACACCCAGCCCTGAGAGGGGTGGAGGGGAGGATCTGATAGAGCCTGAGACACCCAGCCCTGAGAGGGTGGAGAAGAGGATCTGATAGAGCCTGAGACACCCAGCCCTGAGAGGGGTGGAGGGGAGGATCTGATAGAGCCTGAGACACCCAGCCCTGAGAGGGGTGGAGGGGAGGATCTGATAGAGCCTGAGACACCCAGCCCTGAGAGGGGTGGAGGGGAGGATCTGATAGAGCCTGAGACACCCAGCCCTGAGAGGGGTGGAGGGGAGGATCTGATAGAGCCTGAGACACCCAGCCCTGAGAGGGGTGGAGGGGAGGATCTGATAGAGCCTGAGACACCCAGCCCTGAGAGGGGTGGAGGGGAGGATCTGATGGTTCACGGTGACCAAGGCAGTGGATAGATCTAGGAAGAGGAGAACAGATGCGAGAGAGTCAGCTTTGGCAGTGAGGAGAGCCTCCATGAGCAGTCTCGGGTTGAGTGACCCATCTTGAAGCCTGGTTGGTTAGGGTGAAGAAGATCATTCTGAGAGCGATAACTGGAGAGTTGGTCAGAGACGGCTCGCTCAAGTGTTTTGGAAAGAAAAGAAAGAAAGGATACAGATCTATCGTTTGTGACGAAGGTTGAGTCGAGTGTATTACAATACAGGTACATTCGGGGACTGTCTGTGTATTTGAATTGTTTTATCAATGTTTATTAGCTTCTGAATATCAGTCTCTTTAGCCCAGCGAGTGGGTTTAGGAGCTTTAGTGACAAGGGACTCGGATGACATTACATAGCCACAGCACTGATGGCTGGAAAGTCCCACCTATCTCACTCTTATTTAATTTGCTGAAATGCACGCCATTGTCAAATGGCGCGCACAGACCTGGAAATCTATCCGGATCTACATAAACTAGTCCTGGCACCGTTCTTTGGCAAACACAGAAGGTTGTCATCGTGTTTGAGAGCAAGAGAGAGTGCCAGTTCCTTATTGTCAGTCTCTCTCTCTACTTCTCTCTCTTCTATTGAATTATATATAGCCTAATATTTAAACACTTAGCTACCTGGACGGGGGGGAACACTGAAATATGTAGTTGGGCTGTTATAGATGACTATTGGCTTATATAATACCTTAAGGCATTTATTCAGTCATTTTCTTATTTGTTGAATATATATGGTGTTCATTCATTCACAACTAGGATGAGTAACACTTTATTTTAAGGGTCCTTAAAAAAAACATTTTATAAGACATTTATAAATGATTAATCATTACTCCCACTTGTGTTTGCAGACACCAGTGTACTTACTCACAAAAAGATGGGCATACCATTGGTAGGGCATGCCATTGGTAGACAAAAGGCTGGTGTGATTGATATGCCAGGGCTGAATTGTTGTCCCAGTCCACCCGGAGTAACTTACACTGTACTGCTGCTGCTCAACTTACCCCAAGAGACCACTTTTTTTTAGAACAAGCTATGTTTTCAAAACTGCAATGTTTACATGAATTCCGATTATTTCCAGGGATACACAACATCCCGAAACATGTGTAGATATATATTTTTTGAAAGAATACTAGATTTCCCTTGGAGTGATGCTGAATGTAAAGAAAATGGCATAACTCTCCCTTGCCATTCTTAACCTGGCCAAGAGGCCAAAAGACTGCAATAGCACAAATGAAAAATTACATAGGAAGTACAGGAATCACTGGTTGATTTTCATGTCCGTATGTGCCTCAGACCTGGGTGAAAGTCGTTTTTGCTTTCTTCTAAACACATTTGTCGACTTTATCATAGATCGCCTGGTGTAATGCAACAAACTGAGTAGTCCAAAAAATAGCAAAGCCCGCCCACCCAGCACGTCGGGCCAGCCAAAACAAGCACAACAAATGTGTTGAAAGAAAACAAATAATATTCGACCCACAACTGAAGTGCACCGCCTCCCTTGAGTCTGGTACACATTCCTGCAGTACCTGGTAAAATGCCTGTGTGGCTTAAATTCCAGGGCTGAATTTTTGTCTGAGTCTGCCCCTGGGCGGCTTAATTTACCCTGAGGATCTCTGGCTGAAATGACATTCCTCAGAGCAGGAGAAAATTGCAAGTGAAGCAGTTCACCTCAGTCCCCTCGATAAACGCACACTTTTACACACACTGGTCCGTTAACTTTTACACACACTCTCTCTCTCTCTCTCTCTCTCTCTCTCTCTCTCTCTCTCTCTCTCTCTCTCTCTCTCTCTCTCTCTCTCTCTCTCTCTCTCTCTCTCTTAGCGCACGTGCAAACGAACGAACGCACGAACACACTTATTATGACTGCTGTCGGTCGTATAATTTACAAAATTAGGTTAACATTTATTATAGGTCTAATTGAGTCTTTGCTTTTCTGAGCGTGATTTGGATACCATGCAGTCGTGTGTCACACCTTCGCATAGCCTACCTTTGCCATGTTTTCAGTACTTGGAAGGCGTTTTAATAAATCCTCCGCTTTTCCCCACATTATGTGACATTTTCCACGGTGTTTACCCTTTAGGTTATTAATGTTCAATGTTTGCGTCCCAAATGGCACTTCAACAGTGGAGCCGACAGGGGGCCTTCAAAAGCGGAGTTAATTGGGTTTCCATCGTATTTACAACTCTACTAATGCTTTTCTCACAAAAACAAATGTTGTGTTATTCAGCAAGTTTGCCCACTCCGGTATTGTCACTTGCGCTCTAGCCAACAGCGTGCAGATAGAGTGCCATTGTCTAGAGCGCATAAATGCCACTGCATTTTTCATTGTTCCCTTCAAATTAGGGACTGATTTAGACCAGGGACATCAGGTGTGTGCAATTAATTATCAGGTAGAACAGAAAACCAGCAAGCTCCGGAACTAGTGTAAGAGTTGAGTAGACCTACCCCTGGTCGACATGATGAGATTATTATGGACTAAAGAGCGAGATTATTTTTATTTGTCAAACGGCAGCCAAGCATCGATGATCATGTCACCAGAATAGACCCTCAATATTTATTAGAAAGGAGCATCAAGCTCATCACCTTGCATTTTCAACGCCCTGTGAGTGTGAGGTTCATCATAATGTATTTAATCGGAAGCCTAATAAACTGCATGCTTTCCTGACGAGTCATGGTGGGAGGACCACACAACATGTCATCACATGACTCCAAATGTACTTCGATATGATGGTTATTATATCAATATTTGCAAATTAAAGTGTTTCCAATGACATTTCGCAACACAAAAAGATCCCACCTTGTCTAGCATATTTCGTTGTGTTGACATTTGAAAAGTTTACCGACAAATGTTCTGTTTCCATCAGGCCTGTCAAGACAGTTTTTATCCGACATGTACTTAACTTGCCTAAAAAGGTTGGATGGAAACCTGGTTGGTGAAATAGATTATGCAACAATTGAAGTGGAAATACATTTACAGTATCACGTATATATAATAACTACCATGTCGAAGTAGGCTAAACCTGAAGTCACCCGATAATATTTAAAGTTTTTCGACCACCAAGACTTGAAAAAGCATGCAGAGTTTACGGGCAGATAAATAAGTTATGATTAACTTTTTTTGGGACATAAAAGACTGTAAAAACACCAGAAAATCAGACTGACTGGGTGAATCCAGGTGAAAGCTATGTTGAATCCACTTCAATCAGTGTAGATGAAGGGTAGGAGACACGTTAAATAAGGATTGTTTAACTGGAATGGCACACTGTGGTATTTCACCCAATAGAATCTGTCTCTCTGACAGACGGTATTTAACACTTTACGTGTGTGTGGGTGGGCTGTCTCAACAATAATAAATGGGTGGCCAATTAATCTTGCAGATTTAATTGTGATTAGCTATCAAGTCCTCTGCCAAGGGGTGGAGACTATCTTTGAATCTTTTATGAAATTGCATTTGAATAATTCAGAATCTTTCTAAGGAGCGAGAGAGAAAAACTGAGCTGGACTTCCAACATCCTGGCATATTAAGACATATTTCCCTCAGATTACACAGACCCACAAAGAATTCGAAAAAACAAATCAAATGTTGATCAACTCTCATATATATTGGGTGAAATACCACAGTGTGGCATCGCAGCAGCAATATTTGTGACCTGTTGCCTCAAGAAAAGGCCAACCATTGAAGAACAAACACCATTGTAAATACAACCCATATTTATGTTTATTTAATTTTCCCTTTTTTTGCATTGATTGCCTTTCAGTCCCCCACACTACCGCAACTGTGGTGAAATGTGACAGAGCTTGAACTTGTTCTGTTTTCTCACAAAATCGCCTGTAGCCTCAGAACTATTCTGTCCTACCAAGCAAAAAGGCAGTAACTACTCATAGCGTGGAACCGAGAAGAATGGCTACAACGTTTTTTAATTGTCCAGCCAAATGAAATCAAGGGAAATTGTTGGAGATGTAGTGATCTGTTGTCTTACTATGAGTTAATGTTTTATTCATGTTGACCCTGACCTCTGACATGACCTTTGACCCTTAAACGGCTGTTACTGCCTTCTTTCTTGGCATGATATGTTACAAATTGCAGGGTAATATCAAAGAAAGAGGCGAATCTGACATTATCATTTGGTAGCTTATTATACTTCTCACTTATGCTATTAATAGAAGAGCAGTGTAATTACTGATAGTGTAACAGAGTTGAAACTGCGTGCTTTGTGTGTCTTCCACTAAGATACCAGTTGCATTTTCATAGAGATGTAGGTTCTACGTCATTCACATTACATACTGTGTTTTACAAGTAGACCATGTCTTGTTATAAGAATAGATGTAAAAAGCAGCACTGCTATTGTTTGAATGACATAAAATGATTACATATCTTGAAGTATGACGTAGGGTAAAACAAATTATAAAATGCAAATTCAATTATTTGTATATATTTTTTATGACACTTACATAGACAATTTTGAATAAATAACAGCTTTTAGAATACATTTGAAACATATTTACATTTTCATATTCATAAGAGGACACAAATGACATTTAGCTACAATTGATAAATGCTGAAAAGTATCATATTCATTTCATTTTGAAGTAAAACTTCAGTGCTCTTCCATATCAATCCACATTCCTCAGCAATGCTGTTCACAGCCAAGGCATTCCGTGACACGAGCCTACCAGACGCGCTAAACTACTTCTATTTGTAAGTCAAATGACTTAAATGTAAATGTAAATGTAAATGTTCGCTTCGAGGCAAATGACACTGAAACATGCATGAGAGCACCAGCTGTTCTGGATGACTGTGTGATCACGCTCTCCGCAGCCGATGTGAGTAAGACCTTTAGGACAACAATGACAACAACCTCTCCCTCAACGGGATCAAGACAACGGAGATGATTGTGGACTACAGGAAAAGGAGGACCGAGCACGTCCCCATTCTCATCGACGGGGCTGTAGTGGAGCAGATTGAGCACTTCAAGTTTCTTGGTATCCACATCACCAACATACTAATATGGTCCAAGCACGCCAAGACAGTCGTGAAGAGGGCACGACAAAACCCAAAACCTCAGGAGACTTAAAAGATTTGGCATGGGTCCTCAGATCCTCAAAAGTTTCTACAGCTGCACCATCAAGAGCATCCTGATGGGTTGCATCACTGCCTGGTATGGCAACTACAGTACATCACTGGGGTCAAGCTTCCTGCCATCCAGGACCTCTATACCTGGCTGTGTCAGAGGAAGGCCCTAAAAATTGTCAAAGACTCCAGCCACCCTAGTCATAGACTGTTCTCCGGAGTGCCAAGTCTAGGTCCGAAAGACCTCTAAACAGCTTCTACCCCAAGCCATAAGACTTCTGAACATCTAATCAAATGGCTACCCAGACTGTTTGTATTGCCCCCCCACCCCACCCACCCACCCACTCCTTTAGGCCACTGCTACTCTCTGTTAATATCTATGCATAGCATAATAACTTCAACCTCAATTACCTCGACTAACCGGTGCCCCTGCATATTGACTCTGTACCGGTACCCCCTGTGTATAGTCTCGCTTTTCTTATTTTACTGCTGCTCTTTCATTACTCGTTCCTTTTATTTCTTATTCTTATTCATATTTTTTTTAACTGCATGGTTGGTTAGGGGCTCGAAAGCATTTCACTGTAAGGTCGTTGTACCCGGCGGCATGTGACTATTATTTTATCTGATGTTCAGCTTCTTGGACTCTTATAGCCCTATTGCTTATTTAGATTGCATGGGTGGACATTGACAGGAATAAAACATAGTATTGACGTGGTTGTACAGTCCTAATGCACCCTCACTTGGCAACTTTGATCTCCAAAAATACTATAATTATCTACGACACATGGATTGGTGGAAGTCATTTTGGCAAAACATTTTCTTCCCACATTCATGTAATGATGGAACCAAAGATGACACATTGAGCACACATTTGGCATGCCAAAGCTTTTTGTGCTAATTACATACGCCACCAACAAAGGTGATGGATACAATTTGGGATTTTAACTTTCCTGACCGGGACAGTCACTCAACACTGGAATATAAAAGAAAATGAGATGCCCTGGACATGTGAGTAGATATATTATTAATGAGGTAGCAATACTGTATGTGCTCAACCGGAAAACGAGGGTGTGTGGCCTTTGGCAATTCAGTATGGGGTGCACGATGTAGATTTATCTCAGTTCAATCATGTCAACAGTGGAAATAAGCAGAATGGTACATATCATTTCCCACCAGCATCACTAGTCTTTCAGATAGCTTGTTGAAGCATATTATTAATATCCTTCACACACTCTTGCGTTGCAGGAAGCAAACAACATGTTCCACACACTGCTTGTGATGCTCCAAAACAGTTTTTGATGAGAGTCTGAGTGAACAAAGGAAAAGATAAGGACAACAGAGGACGAGAGGAAGCGAAGGATGATGAAAGAAGACAAGTGTATGACTCACCAGTAGAAAACCTGTTCAAATGATCGTGTTACCAACTGCCATTTTTGGCCAAAGTCCAAGGAGGCGTACGACTGAGAAGAAGAACATAAAAAAGAGAAAGGAATACGTCATAATAATAATAATAATATATGCCATTTAGCAGACGCTTTTATCCAAAGCGACTTACAGTCATATGTGCATACATTCTATGTCATCTCTCCCATGTCTTATTCGACTAGTAGTTGTTCTGAAACTTTTATTGCTTGCCTACATTTTCTCTTCTCCCCCCCTCTAACTTCCGTAATTTTGTCACTAGAGTCAAATACTTTCTGTGGCACACATCAGAGTCAAATATTTTCTATAGAACAAACTTCACGTCAGCATAGGCAACCAAATGAATAATGAATGTATGTGTGCTATCTTAAAACAGAGGAGGGAGTAAAATGTGGGAAAGCAATAAACATTTCAGAACAACGACTAGTCGAATAAGACGTGGGAGAGATGACGTATTTTGGCAAAGAGATGTATATATAGACTAATACACTTGAAACAAATAGCCAAACTGAAAACTGCAGACATTACTAGGTCCTTTCCCACGATCAAATACTTGCCTGCTGAAATTCTCCCCTCCTTCTATCTTGGGACTGCAAGGCCTGACACACTTCAAAATCATTTTTGGTTACCTATCATGCCCTCTGATGTGCGCCACGGGAATTATTGGACTCTAGTCACAAAAGGAAGTGGTTATTTCAGCAATAATAGTTTTCAGAGCCCTCTACTGTTCTCTCTACCCATCCCTCAATCCCCCATCCCATCGTGCTTTTCCCTCATTTTTTTTACACTTTTTCTGTTTTCGTTTTTAAGAATGTAGGTACAGTAGTAATAATTTAAAAAAGAAGTCCAAATATATACGTCCACATGAGTGCATATCCATAATCACAGTAAACTGTTACAAATAATATAATATTTTTTAAATAATAATATAATAAACACAACTATGACTGAATGCGTCTCCATGAAGAGTCCCCTCCCCAATAGGCCCCTTCTCCCTCAATAGGGCACCCCCAGCACCTCCACCATCCCCATCAACCTCCCCCCACCCCTTAACCACAAAACACAATAATGATAATAGAAATGTGAAATGTAAAAAAAAAAAATATATATATATATATATTGCACATGTTCACATATTCACAGGACACTCTCAGTTGGTAGAGCATGGCGCTTGTAACGCCAGGGTAGTGGGTTCGATCCCCGGGACCACCCATACGTGGAATGTATGCACGCATGACTGTAAGTCGCTTTGGATAAAAGCGTCTGCTAAATGGCATATATATAATATATATATATTATCCTACATCAGATACGCAGGTGACATTTCCACCTGGATGACGGACCATAATCAGCAAGATGGAGATGCTCTTCATCCGAGGGAATGCCTGCCTAGTCTCAGATGTTAGATAATACAAGATGATCACGTGTCATTTACTTTCCAGCCCTTGTCAGCTCCAGATTTGACTAATTGCTGGAATCCCTGCACTCTCAGATTCCTCTCTGTTATTTATCTCTATATTGTAATCAATAAAGTGTTTCAAAATGCTGTACTTATATTACCATATATGTTAAGATCATCTCTGAGAGAGAAGGCGTGTAATATCTCCAGATGGACGTGTGGTACCCTTCCTCATCCATGCCAACAAGATGTTTCTTCTTGAGGGGTCTTTGCCTTGAAAGTAAGTATGAGAGTATAAGTAATGTACAATTGACCTACTGAAAGTGTACTGACTAAAAGGCTAAACAGAACTGTACAATGATATTATAGCCGTGACGTTGTATACTTGCAAATTGGAATCTTAAGTGTAACATAATTTGGTTGGGGAAAACTGAAATACTGGTATATTCAATTTCTAATTTCATAAATTGTAGATAAAAAAAAAACATTTATATGGATCTTTCAAGGTTATCTTTGGTCCAACTTCTGACGAGATGACTACTAAAACACATGTATTTAAATAATGATGTTATAAGAAACCTATACTATTCCCTTGTTCCCTGTTTGCGCAGAAAAATACACGTAAAGATGTATAGACTTCGACCTGAGCCAACTGTGCCACTTCTGTGGGGAGGTGGACAATAATGAGGAAGACACTAATTAGGTAATTGCTTGTTCCCTTCTAAAGGCACATTTTTTAGGAGTACGAATTTGTATAAGCAGTAGTATTTCTAGAGGTAGCATCATCCGCTTTGTCTGATAATGAAAAAAAATGTAATTCAAGAAAATACATTTAATATTTTAAATATATGAACATTTTTCATCATACATTTCCGATTGATTGTGACCAATGCCCACGATGGTTCCACCAGTCCTGTATGAAAACCATCTCATCATTGGAGGATTATGTCTGCGCTGCCTGTCAGGACGAGGTTAGGCTTGAGGTCCAGGCGACGGTATCACCTGGAAAACTTTCCATAAAAAGTGGACTAAATGTTCAGTCGAGCTGTTGCAGCTTTGCAACATTTCGGATTTCGTCAGGCAAGAAAATAGCCTTGCCCGAAATACTTTCTATACAACAAACTTCACTTCAGCATAGGCAACCGAAATGAATAATGAATGTATGTGTGTTATATTAAACATAGAGGAGGGAGTCAAATGTAAGCAAGCAATAAACATTTCAGAACAACTGCTAGGTGAATGGGAGAGATGACGCATTTTGGCAGATGTATATATAGACTAATACACTTGAAACAAATAGCCAAACCGAAAACTGCAGACATTATCAGCGCCTCCTCGCTATCAAACCAACATAAATAATATCATGAAACGCAGCCGAACATGATCAGAAATCTCAACTTGCAAGCAAGTCTCAACAATGAAGAATGTAGTGCGTGCGCGTTCACGCGAAGAGGGGGGGGGGGGGGGGTTCTGGCAGGGGGGGGGGGGGGGGCTTTTCGGCACAACACCTATTCCAGTTGTGTGGGAGAGAGAGATTTAGAGCGAGACAGTACACCTGGTCCATGCAATGTGTCTGTATGCGTCTCATGTGGTACACGTTCACGCACATCTCAAGCTGCTGCAGCGTGTGCATGCATGTGTTGGTGTGATGTAAGTATTAATGGCTCAGTGACAGACTATGGTTTGAGTCAAATGGCTGGGCTTTTCATGAGCAGATAGTTGTATCAGACACTTCCCTTAATGTACCAGTTCAGTTCGCTACCTCAGTTCATCTCAGTTCAGTTATATCACATATTTCAGTTAGTTATTTCAGACACCAGTTATATCAGATATCAGTTTGATGTATCAGATATTTCAGTTAGTTATTTCAGACACCAGTTATATCAGATACCACAGTTCTTTATATCAGATACCAGTTTGATATATTATTGATATTTAGTTATATCTAGTTGTACCATATATCTCAGTTATAACAAATACTTCCGTTTGTTATAACAGATACCTCAGTTAGTTATTTTAGACATCTAAGTAAGCTATGTCACATATCTCAATGATATAACAGCCTTGGACCAGATACATTTTATTCAATACATCAACGTGAAACTATAAGCAAATGTAATTCGATCTCAGGCTAAAACATAGGCAAATCAAAGTGTCAAAAATATTCACAATCAAAACAGAAGATTCCACTCAGTGCAATATCCTATCATGCTTGAATCTGTGTCATACTTCCAAGGACAACTTTTGACCGGGAAAACGTAAAGATCTGGTTGAAACATTGCTATAAAAAAAACACACACACACACACACACACACACACACACACACACACACACACACACACACACACACACACACACACACACACACACACACACACACACACACACACACACACACACACACACACACACACACACACACACACACACACACACATGGGAAATATCTTGCAGTGTGCTTCATGTGCTATTTTGGTGTGTGTGTGTGCGTGTGCGTGTGCGTGTGCGTGTGCGTGTGCGTGTGTGTGTGTGTGTGTGTGTGTGTGTGTGTGTGTGTGTGTGTGTGTGTGTGTGTGTGTGTGTGTGTGTGTGTGTGTGTGTGTGTGTGTGTGTGTGTGTGTGTGTGTGCTCTCATAAATATGAATAACACTTGATCGAATACACTTTTACTTGCAAGTTTGGGAATTAAAGAACAAACTGTCCCGGAATTTCTATAATCAGATCCAACATTTGTCTGCGCAAGAGGGATCCCCTCTTGCCTTGCCGTCTCAAAATACTGTATGCATGTGCAAACAAACATCGTATAATGAGCTGATTATCTCAGTCTTAAATGCATGGGTATCTCTCTTTCTCTCTCAAAGTCCGTCTTTCTCTCTGTTATTTATATTAGATACCAGTTTCATGTCGGTCTGTCTTACTCTCGTCATCCCTTTCATGTGTCCCATTGAGATTTAATTAACGAAAGATGCAAAGGGTCCCTGCACCAAGGGGCAGCGTCATAAATGACCGTGCTACAAATAAGATACAGTAACCCTCAAATCAACAGCTATATACAACAATGACTTTCACATAACACTGCTGTACCTCATTGATCATTGTCAAATTAAACATTTAAGAATTCATACTTCGATTTCTCTCTCTCCCTTCTGTCCCACTTCCCTCCACCTCTCTCTTTCTCTGTGCTTCGCTCCTTTTCTCTCTCAGCGTGAACAAATAAAAGCATTGAGCCGCTAATATCTGACACCCCCACACACACACACACACACAATGCGCGCGCATACACGCATGGGTTTAAAAGTGCTGCCAACACACCGGGCGCATCACATCTTCTCAAGTATCTGCGGAGATAAAGCAATGTCCCCCTCTACTCACGCCGCCACTGATGCGCGAGGGGGAGACTGATGATTGGACGTCCGGTGCTTATCTTTATAACCCTCCCCAGCAGACATGCGAGTTGCGTGTCTGTGGCTGTCCCTCACCTATTTGGTCCCCAGCCTCGACGGGTTGGGGGCACGGGAATACAACAACTCAACCATTTTCGGCGGGGGTCTATTCGTGAATGCAGAAGGGCTGCTGAACCTGTCAGCTCCGTATACGCCCAACCGGACAAATGTCTTCTCGCTTGACCTGGACGACGGCACGCTCGCGGACTGGCGCTCCATGGCAGTTAAAAATTGCTACGGTGGAGAGTCCCATAACCGGACCGTGAAATCCCTACTGGTCCTGGCTTACTCGTTCATCATTGTCATCTCGCTGTTCGGAAACACGCTGGTGTGCCATGTGGTGATCAAGAACAAGCGGATGCACTCCGCCACAAGTCTGTTCATCATTAACCTCGCAGTGGCAGACATTCTTATAACGCTGCTCAACATGCCCTTTACTTTGGTGCGAATCGGACCGGGGTCATGACAACATCGCTACTGTCTATGGGCACAGGCACAACAAATATCACTGTACACAAATGACTACACACACACACACACACACGCACACACACACACACACACACACACACACACACACACACACACACACACACACACACACACACACACACACACACACACACACACACACACACACACACACACACACACACACACACACACACACACACACACACACACACACACACACACACACACACACACACACACACACACACACACAGAGGCGTCTTTGAAATCTTGCGGTATAAAAATGATATCCATTATTTTTTTTTACATTTTTCATCATGGTAGATCAGTGATTATCTCCGGAAAGTGGAAGAACGCGTGGGTTTTTAAATACATTTGAACCAATTTTCCACAGGTGGTTTGGATGATGAGAGTGCTTGCAGTGAGGGGGATATGTTCGTGTTAAATCGTTCTATTTAGCACGTATGGATAGGAAGGCTCCAGCTTTTCATCACTCAATCATGCCAGTATAAAACAGCCTTGTCAACATACCTATGTGGTTTCCCTCAGGTCCGTTTTGTGAATAGCAGCTGGTGGTTCGGGAAGGGAATGTGCCACATCAGCCGGTTCGTCCAGTATTGCTCCCTGCACGTATCCACACTCACGCTCACGGCAATCGCGCTGGACAGACGCCAGGTAGGCTAACTGTCATGCATACAATCGGTGAATATCGTGAATGTCGTGTGTGTGCTTCATCTAATTAAAGGGTTGCAGTTTGCTTGACCTAGTAAAATAAAAGCTGTAAAGGAAACCTGAAAGGAAAGCGTCAGCACTCGAAAGGGCAGGGGGGAGCTGTCCACGCGGTAGTGCTGAAAGTGCCTTAGCTCAAGAGGTTTCTCAAATTCACTCGCTAATTGTCAGCTTGTAACCGGTGAATCACCAATCACCAGGCCTGACAGTTTGATACAGGAACAAAAAAAAGCCAACTATTCTTATGTTTTGTCCTCTTAGAAATATATATTTTTGGGGTATAGATATTTTTCAATGGAGCGTGACAGTAAATTATTGGTTTATTGCCACAGTTTGTGGGACAAGGCAGCTTCCAAGCTATAGGGACAAGTATGTTATTTTCTGCCATCTGCTGTAGTCTATCTTTTCAATTGAAAGAATATTTGACGGTATTCACATTCAGTTGTTTTTCATAGAGTTGTCTTGGATATGAGTGGATATGAGTCTCCTATGTATTTATGAGCTACAGAGCTCAAGCTGAGTTTGAGTCCAATTTTTATCTCAAACTAAAAGTGTGGTTTGTAAGGGAGGAGTGTGGAACAGAGAACAGCAGCAGGTGTGTGTAATGGAGTGTGTGGCATGAAGAATGTGTGCAGCCTGGTGTGTATAATGCGACCTGATAAAAACACTGTGTGTGTGTGTGTGTGTGTGTGTGTGTGTGTGTGTGTGTGTGTGTGTGTGTGTGTGTGTGTGTGTGTGTGTGTGTGTGTGTGTGTGTGTGTGTGTGTGTGTGTGTGTGTGTGTGTGTGTGTGTGTGTGTGTGTGCGTGCACAGGTCATTCTCCACCCTCTGAGGCCCCGCATGTCCCCGGCTCGTGGTGTTGTGTGTGTGATTCTTATCTGGGTCATGGCCAGCTGCTTCTCCTTGCCTCATGCCATCTACCAGGAGCTCCTAACCTTCGTGTACAGGTACACACACACACACACACACACACACACACACACACACACACACACACACACACACACACACACACA
This sequence comes from Oncorhynchus gorbuscha, assembly GCF_021184085.1. Lineage (NCBI taxonomy): Eukaryota > Metazoa > Chordata > Actinopteri > Salmoniformes > Salmonidae > Oncorhynchus > Oncorhynchus gorbuscha. The sequence continues at coordinate 48,802,934 of NC_060189.1, read as the reverse complement.
CACACACACACACACACACACACACACACACACACACACACACACACACACACACACACACACACACACACACACACACACACACACACACACACAAATACACACCTTCGTGTACAGATAACCACACACACACACACTGAATTGATAGAACAAACACTTCACCTTTGTGTACACAATAACCACCAGGTATTCTTTTCTCGCAGTTCTCTCTTCCCTCCAGCCTCTCTCACTCTCCCTACATTTATCATTCTATGTTTTGTTTGGGGGTTTCCAATGTTGTTGCTGTTTCTCATGTTGACTTTTCATGACTGTATTCTTCTCTGTGCTATACTCATAGCTGGTTATGTGCTCTCTCTCTATCGTCCTCCAATCTCCTTCTCACTCTCCCCTATCTTCCCCTCCTTCTCACTCTCCACTATCTTCCCCTCCTTCTCACTCTCCCCTATCTTCACCTCCTTCTCACTCTCCCCTATCTTCCCCTCCTTCTCACTCCCCCTATCTTCCCCTCCTTCTCACTCCCCTATCTTCCCTCCTTCTCACTCCCCCTATCTTCCCCTCCTTCTCACTCCCCCTATCTTCCCCTCCTTCTCACTCTCCCCTATCTTCCCCTCCTTCTCACTCCCCCTATCTTCCCCTCCTATCTTCCCCTCCTTCTCACTCCCCCTATCTTCCCCTCCTATCTTCCCCTCCTTCTCACTCCCCCTATCTTCCCCTCCTTCTCACTCCCCCTATCCTCCCCTCCTTCTCACTCTCCCCTATCTTCCCCTCCTTCTCACTCCCCCTATCTTCCCCTCCTTCTCACTCCCCCTATCTTCCCCTCCTTCTCACTCTCCCCTATCTTCCCCTCCTTCTCACTCTCCCTATCTTCCCCTCCTTCTCACTCTCCCCTATCTTCCCCTCCTTCTCACTCCCCCTATCTTCCCCTCCTTCTCACTCCCCCTATCTTCCCCTCCTTCTCACTCCCCCTATCTTCCCCTCCTTCTCACTCCCCCTATCTTCCCCTCCTTCTCACTCCCCCTATCTTCCCCTCCTTCTCACTCCCCCTATCTTCCCCTCCTTCTCACTCCCCCTATCTTCCCCTCCTTCTCACTCTCCCCTATCTTCCCCTCCTTATCACTCCCTCTCCATTTTCTCTCAGTAAGGAAAAGGTGCGCAGCCTTTGTGTCCCCGACTTCCCCGAGCCCTCTGACGTCTATTGGCAGTGCATTGACCTCCTCACCTTCATCCTCCTCTACGTCCTACCCCTCCTCATCATCACCGCCGCCTACTCAACCGTGGCACGCCGCCTGTGGCGCCGTAACGCTATCGGGGACACCACCACTGCGCAGTTCGCTGTGCAGCGGCGGAAGCGGCGGCGCACCCTGGCTATGTTGTTGGTGGTTGTTGGGGTGTTTGCGGTATGCTGGTTCCCTCTGAACTGCTACGTGGTGCTTCTCTCCAGCCAGGCCATTCAGTCATCCAATGCCTTGTATTTCTGTTTTCATTGGCTGGCGATGAGCTCGACGTGTTACAATCCCTTCATCTACTGTTGTCTGAACCCCACCTTCCGCCAGGAGCTAAGGTTGCTATTGGGCATGTGCCGGAAGAGGGGGCGTGGAGGGGTGGGGCCGGTGCTGGTGGCTCCACCCTCCTGCGCACTCTGCCACAGAGCCGCCTGGCCGGAGAGCCGCACCTGTTCTCGGCCGAGTCACGCCTCTTCACACCCGAGTCGCGCCTCCTCTCGGCCAAGCCACTCCTCGTCCTCTCACCAGCTTCCTAAAGAAAGGCATGTCCTTTTCTCTGCAAGACATGCCAATAAAACAGACATCCTATCAGTGGAGCCTATAGTAGCTGTCAGTTAACTACAACTACCAGAATGCACTTTGGTTGGGATTGTGTGAATGATTGAGTTTATTTGACAATTAAAGACATGTCAAAGTTGCTGCATTTGGTGGTGAGTCCTGTTGAAGGACTACGTTATTAGCTAAAGACAGTTGGGGCTCTAGAACCAGAAATGTATTATCTTTTAACTTTCATGACAGCGCCACCTTCGGGAAGAAAGGTTTCACATTGATGGGAACAGGGTGTGATAAGGTCTGGCAACAAATGCAACACCCAAACGAACAACTACTCTGTTAGCACATATTGTGCATACTGTACATATGCACAGTATACAAAACATTAAGGACACCCCCCCCCCCTTTTTGCCCTCAGAACAGCCTCAATTTGCCAGGGCATGGACTCTACAAGGTGTCGAAAGCATTTCACAGGGATACTGGCCCGTGTTGTCTCCAATGCTTCCCACAGTTGTGTCAATCCTTTCGGTGGTGGAACATTCTTGATACAGGTGGGAAACTGTTGAGCATGAAAAACCCAGCATCATTGCAGTTCTTGATACACACCTGAGCACCTGCTACCGTACCCCGTTCAAAGGCACTTGTCTTTTGTCTTGCCCATATACCCTCTGAATGGCACCCATACACAATCCATGTCTCAATTGTCTCAAGGCATAAAAATCCCTCTTTAACCTGTCTCCTCCCCTTCATCTACACCGATTGAAGTGGATTTAACAAGTGACATCAACAAGGGATCATAGCTTTCCCCTGGATTCACCTGGTCAGCCTATGTCATGGAAAGAGCAGGTGTCCTTAATGTTTTGTATACTCAGTGTATATTAGCAGAACGGTACTGTCGCGGCATGGACAGTTCTGCTTTTCGTCGGGACCGCGTTGCACCACATCTGTTGTAGTTTCTTTTTGTAAACCTGCCTCTTCTTCTATCTCTTTTCGTTCTGTCTCTGGCTAGTTCTTCTGTCTCGCTTTTCAACTAATTCACAGAGAATTACTGCTGCTGCCGGGGAGTTGCAGGAAGGAGAGGGGCTGACGGAGCTAGAGTTTGAAGGAACAATCTGTAACTTTCACTTCCAGTCGAATGTGCTATCCCTGCACTCTTGTATACTGTGGCGGTGGGTCTCGCTCGGCAAATCTAACCAAAGGTTACCCACAGAATTGAAGTAATTCTGTAGCAGGTTCTGTACATTTGCCAAGATCCACTCCTAAAGTTTACTACAAACAAGGGCAGGGGAAACACTTTTAACCTCTGACTGTAAATGAAAGTAGCAGATCGGACCTTTAACAAATGATTTAGTTCAGGTCCATGGGAAAGAAGAATGTTATGGAGGTGGGGTGAAGATTATTTTGCTCCAGATGTTTCCTCCCTACATCTGCTGGCAGTCCCTGTGTAAGATACAGGTTGAAACATGGACAGCTGACTGCACATGTGGTGGTAGCTATTAGAGATATTCTCTTGTACTTTTGTGGCCCCCGAAAATGTGAACCACGTCATTGCGGTCTCTCGCTCTGCTGTGTGTGATTCTTGCTAGCTGTCACTCAAATGGCGAGGGGCTGAAGCTCATTGGCCGAAACTCGAATTGCTCGGGGGCTGGCCCACCTGGGGGTAAATGTAAGGAAAATGCCACTGTACAGCTTCCTGAAAACAGTCCCTTTCAACCTAGGGATTTTGTGGCTAATTGACATAAAATAGTAATTCTGCTCATAGATTATTTATGTACTGTATGTATGCATATTGACACATCCAGCCCAAAGTGGGAGGTTAAAAAAAGAATACAAATACTAGTTGCCAAAGTAGCAGAGCATAAATATGCATTCAGTTGGATAAATAAATGAAAGTTACAGACCAAACCTTTTAATAACTGATTGAGTTCAGGACTGTGCAAAATAAGAAAGTGGTACACTATACTTGACGGAAGGAACCCTATAAGGCCTGGTCAAAAATAGTGCACTAAAGGGGAATAGGGTGCCATTTGGGACCCTTCCTATAAATGAGAAGGCTACTGCTTGAATGCTACGTTATGCATTAGCTTGTTGGTAATTAGGCACTTGGTAACCTTGTCCATAGGCACAATTACAGAGGGAGCCGGCTGGTGGACAAGATGAGGCCCTCAGAGTCAAAGGGTTCTGTGATGCTGTTGGTGGTACTGTTAACCAGACCGTGGATACAATTGTACTTGTTTTCTTTAAAACACTTTATATCCATTTCATTTAGCTGACCAAGAGCGCCAGGTGGGTGGGGTTTGCACTTTTGGGACTATTCTGTTGTAGGGCAAGCTCAAATCAAGCGCACTTAAAGTATGTGAAATAAAACAAGTTCCTCTTTCACCAAGACCTGATGGTGATTTGAACATGTCTGTGTTAATGTTTTGTTCTTAATTCATTTGAATGGTGAGCAGACCAGGTGAAGAGTGTGAGCGTCTGTGACATGATGCTCACGTGTACAGACGACAATGATGGTGGTTTAAATCTGACATTTGAACATGCTTGTGTTGATGTTTGGTTTCATTAAAGTTGTTCTTGTTTTGCATGTTGATGCCAGGGTATGATGTTAGATGGTGGTAACAGCAGGCATGAGCATCTGCAATATTATGGTTTTGTGATGTAAATGTGATGTGGGATCTTAATTGTGAATTCTCCCTCTCTCCATCTGTGCTTTCTGAGATCCATTGCCTTAACCCATAGTGCACATAAACTCAGCAAAAAAAGAAATGTACTCTCACTGTCAACTGCATTTATTTTCAGCAAACTTAACATGTGTAAATATGTGTATGAACATAACAAGATTCAACAACTGAGACATAAACTGAACAAGTTCCACAGACATGTGACTAACAGAAATGGAATAATGTGTCCCTGAACAAAGGGGGGTCAGTATCTGGTGTGGCCACCAGCTGCATTAAGTACTGCAGGGCATCTCCTCCTCATGGACTGCACCAGATTTGCCAGGTCTTGCTGTGAGATGTTACCCAACTCTTCCACCAAGGCACCTGCAAGTTCCCGGACATTTCTGGGGGGAATGGTCCCAGTCGTGCTCAATGGGATTGAAAGCCAGGCTCTTCGCTGGCCATGGCAGAACACTGACATTCCTGTCTTGCAGGAAATTACGCACAGAACGAGCAGTATGGCTGGTCGCATTGTCATGCTGGAGGGTCATGATGAGCCTGCAGGAAGGGTAGCACATGAGGGAGGAGGATGTCTTCCCTATAACGCACAGCATTGAGATTGCCTGCAATGACAACAAGCTTAGTCCGATGATACTGTGACACACCGCCCCAGACCATGACGGACCCTCCACCTCCAAATCGATCCCGCTCCAGATTACAAGCCTCGGTGTTACGCTCATTCCTTTGACAATAAACTCGCATCTGACCATCACCCCTGGTGAGACAAAACCGCAACTCGTCAGTGAAGAGCACTTTTTGCCAGTCATGTCTGGTCCAGCGACGGTGGGTTTGTGCCCATTGGCAACGTTGATGCTGGTGATGTCTGGTGAGGACCTTCCTTACAACAGGCCTATTAGCCCTCAGTCCAGCTTCTCTTAGCCTATTGCAGATAGTCAGCACTGATGGAGGGATTGTGCGTTCCTGATGTAACTCAGGCAGTTGTTGCCATGCTGTACCTGTCCTGCAGGTGTGAAGACCGTATGTACCGATCCTGTGCAGGTGTTGTTACACGTGGTCTGCCACTAGGAGGACGATCAACTGTCCATCCTGTCTCCCTGTAGCGCTGTCTAGGCGTCTCACTGCATGGACATTGCAATTTATTGCCCTGGCAACATCTGCAGTCCTCATGCCTCCTTGCAGCATGCCTAAGGCACATTCACGCAGATGAGTAGGGACCCTGGGCATCTTTCTTTTGGTGTTTTTCAGAGTCAGTAGAAAGGCCGCTTTAGTGTCCTAAGTTTTCATAACTGTGACCTTAATTGCCTACCGTCTGTAAGCTGTTAGTGTCTTCACGACCGTTCCACAGGTGCATGTTCATTAATTGTTTATGGTTCAATGGGAAAGCATGGTAAACCGTGTTTAAACCCTTTACAGTGAAGTTTTGGGATTTTTACAAATTAGCTTAGAAAGACAGGGTCCTGAGAAAGAGACGTTTATTTTTGTTGTGTACATGCCTTTCTCATAACACTGCACTTTCCTTTTGAGATATTTATCAATTTATCCACCAATGACTGTGTTATAGATGTGTCTGTGTTTGTAATATTACATCTAAGTGACTCAGAGTTTAAAATGTATATTTTATGCTTTACATGGTCAGCCCTGCACCAGCCAGATTGTGTGTGTGTTTGAGTGTGCGTGTGTGTGCTGATGCTTGCATCTGTGGGTCGGTATTGCCAAAGGGCTTGAGTAAAGTTTCTGTTCTGGTCTAGCTCTTTAGTAGTGGATTATGAGGCCGAGAAATTGGTCAATATGTTCATTATCCAACCCCCTTGTTGGTTTGAACTTTTTCTCTTTACAAAAGCCATTAAAGTATGCCATGTGACAACAATGGGTTGGTGTGATTCATAGATAACGGTATGGTTTCGTGCACTATCATTTCTGAACTCCCTTTCTACTTCCAGTGGGTAGGTAGGTGTGTGTGCGTGCGTGCGTGCGTGTGTGTGTGTGCGTGCGTGCGAGCGTGCGTGTGTGTAGGCAATCTTTCTGATCTCCCACTCTGCTACTATTCATAAGAGTGGGAGTCATTCTGTCGAGGGAACGTGAGGTCCGAGGTCAGTTACATGAATGAGTGCAGGGCAGGTCATGTACGGCACATGAAACCCCTGAACGATGGAGAAGTGGCGTCAGAGAAGCACAAATCTGTCTGATGACCTCAAAAGCAAGTCACGAAGTGCTGTTGATGAACCTTCTCTGCCCCTTTGCAATCAAAGTACACGTTTAAGATACAGAGGTATTTACGAAAAATTCCATTTCAGTCCCGCCGCGACGGACAGGTGTGTCGACATTTACAATGCCTGCTAGGCTGCTATGTACATTCTATTCCAATTTTGGATTCACACATTGTGGTTGTTTCTGTTTGATGTCTATTCTGAACAAGTCCTCATAAACATGCAATTGCAGTGCTCCTCAGTGGAGCAGCGGTCTAAGGCACTGCATCTCAGTGCTCGAGGCATCACTACAGACCCTGGTTTGATTCCAGGCGGTATCACAACCGGCTGTGATTGGGAGTCCCATAGGGTGACGCACAATTGTCCCAGCGTCTTCCGGGTTAGGGTTTGACTGGAGTAGGCAGTCATTGTAAATAAGAATTTGTTCTTAACTGACTTGCCTGTATTTAAAAATAAAACAAATAAAACAGTGCCTACCCAGTGAACGTATAACGTTCTGAGAACTATATGTTTCTTAGACCTTGGTAAGAGCGTGGTTGTCCAATGGTTATTTTGGATACAACCTTCCCATAACCTTTCCTACAGTTAATAAACAATGTTCTTCTCAGGGAATTTCGGTACTTCTGCATAATATTTTTTTTCCAGTTTCCTCATGGTTCTATTTAAAGTCATGTTCACATAACGTTAAGACAACTTTCCATTAAAACCACAAGAAAACATTAGTAACGTTCAAAGAACATTATAAGAATATTTGTCATGTTTTGTCTTATATTGTGTTGTCATTTTGCTTTCCCTTCTGTTCGTTTCCCCCTGCTGGTCTTATTAGGTTCGTTCCCTTTTTCTCTCTCCCTCCCTCTCTCTCCTCTCTCTATCGTTCCGTTCCTGCTCCCAGCTGTTCCTCATTCTCCTACTCACTCATTTAGTCTTTCCACACCTGTTCCCTATCTTGCCCTCTGATTAGAGTCCCTATTTCTCCCCTTGTTTTCCGTTTCTGTCCTGTCGGATCCTTGTATATTGTTCGCCGTGCTGTGTCTTTGTCTCGCCCTGTCGTGTCTTGTTTCCCTCAGATGCTGCGTGTGAGCAGGTGTCTGAGTCTGCTACGGTCGGTGCCTTCCCGAGGCAACCTACAGTTTATGGTCGAGTCTCCAGTCTGTCCTCGTCACTACGAGTGGAATTAGTTTTTTATGTTTTGTTTTCTGCTCCGATTTGTCTAGGAGTATTGCCTATTTCCTTTACTGGAATAAAGACTCTGTTTTCGCCAAGTCGCTTTTGGGTCCTCATTCACCTGCATAACAATATTATTTAAAAACATGTATATTCCGTTCTTGGCATCAACAGAACACTCTCTGGCCTCTATCTTGTTAAGTGTGTTGAGGTGTGATGGCCATGCCCACTAACTGCCCACATTAATTGAATTTTAAAAAACATATACATTGGGGAGAACAATTATTTGATACACTACCGATTTTGCAGGTTTTTCTACTTACAAAGCATGTAGAGGTCTGTAATTTTTGCCATAGGTACACTTCAACTGTGAGAGACGGAATCTTTTCAAGTAATTTTATAAATTACTGTTACAAACAAACCAGTTAATTGCAATGAAACAAACCAGTTGATTGCAATGAAAGCAAACATGACTGGAAAAGTCACGTTTTGTGTGGGTTATTTACCCTCGAATGTGTCGTCGAAAAAGGAATGAGACGGAATTCACGACACAAGCGGTTCACAAAATGTTCCGTGTTAGGCTATAAAAACGGATTTGATCAAACAAAAGATCATTCATTGTGTAACAATGAGCATTGGGATTGCAAACAGACGAAGATCGTCAAAGGTAAATGATTTATTTTAATGCAGTTTGTGATTATGTTACGCCTGTGCTGGTTGAAATCGTTTTTTTATGGGGCTCTATCCTCAGATAATCGCATCTAATCTTTCGCTGTAAATCCTTTTAAAAATCTGACAACGCAGTTGGATTAGCAAGATTGTAGGCTTCCGATACATGTGAGACACTTGTATTTTCATGAATGTTTAATATGACTATTTATGTAGCGATCACCTTATGTTGTGGAATTTCATCCCACTACCGGGTTCCGTGCGCAGAGAGGTTAAGAATCCCTCCTGTTCTCCACTCATTACCTGTATTAACTGCACCTGTTTGAACTCATTACCTGTATAAAAGACACCTGTCCACACACTCAATCAAACAGACACCAACATTTCCACAATGGCCAAGATCAGAGAGCTGTGTAAGGACATCAGGGATAAAATTGTAGACCTGCACAAGACTGGGATGGGCTACAGGACAATAGGCAAGCAGCTTGGTGAGAAGGCAACAACTGTTGGCACAATTATTAGAAAATGGAAGAAGTTCAAGATGACGGTCAATCACACTCGATCTGGGGCTCCATGCAAGATCTCACCTCGTGGGGCATCAATGATCATGAGGAAGGTGAGGGATCAGCCCAGAACTACAGTGCAGGACCTGGACATTGACCTGAAGAGAGCTGGGACCACAGTCTCAAAGAAAACCATTAGTAACACACTACGCCGTCATGGATTAAAATCCTGCAGCACACGCAAGGTCCTCCTGCTCAAGCCAGCGCATGTCTAGGCCCGTCTGAAGTTTGCCAATGACCATATGGATGATCCAGAGGAGGAATGGGAGCAGGTCGTGTGGTCTGATGAGACACAAATAGAGTTTTTTGGTCTAAACTCTACTTGTCGTGTTTGGAGGAAGAAGAAGGATGAGTACAACCCCAAGAACACCATCCCAACCGTGAAGCATGGAGGTGGAAACATCATTCTTTGGGGATGCTTTTCTGCAAAGGGGACAGGACGACTGCACTGTATTGAGGGGAGGATGGATGGGGCCATGTATCGTGAGATCTTGGCGAACAACCTCCTTCCCTCAGTAAGAGCATTGAAGATGGGTTGTGGCTGGGTCTTCCAGCATGACAACGACCCGAAACACACAGCCAGGGCAACTAAGGAGTGGCTCTGTAAGAAGCATCTCAAGGTCCTGGAGTGGCCTAGCCTGTCTCCAGACCTGAACCCAATAGAAAATCTTTGTAGGGAGCTGAAAGTCCGTATTGCCCAGCGACAGCCCCAAAACCTGAAGGATCTGGGGAAGGTCTGTGTGGAGGAGTGGGCCAAAATCCCTGCTGCAGTGTGTGCAAACCTGGTCAAGAATGATCTCTGTAATTGCAAACAAAGGTTTCTGTACCAAATATTAAGTCTAAAATACTTATGTCATGCAATAAAATGCAAATGAATTACTTAAAAATCATACAATGAGATTTTCTGGATTTTTGTTTTAGATTCCGTCTCTCACAGTTGAAGTGTACTTATAATAACAATTATAGACCTCTACATGCTTTGTACAGGATCAGTTTGAATAGACTAAAATTAACAGCTTGTATGAGTTACAAAAACATTACATGGTAGCTCCATCCTGGTGATGCAGTCGACTAATTCTATGGATAGAGACCAGACAGTCATTGGTTTGAATCTCACTGACAACATGCCACAATTAAAATACATGTTTTTTCATGATTAATGTCCATGTATCCTATGTGTGCCTGGAGTTCAAAACAGTGTACCCAAACTAAGCTAGAAGTATTAATGAATGTTATTTAATTACCTTAAAATAACCTAGAATTTCCATTCTCAGAGCGTTAATAAAACCTCCCAGGAAAACTTTCAGGGAACCATAGAGAAACATTCTCAGAACTTCCATGCAACCTAAAAATGTACATTACCAGAACAGGTGAAATTTTCACTATCGTTCTCAGAACGTTTAGAAAACATTCTGTTTTAATGGTCAAGTAATGTATCGGAAACCAAAAACATATGTTCCCACAACGTCCAAGGAACCAAATGTACTAGCTGGGAAGTGAACGTCTTCAAATTGTTGCCTTAAAATAAAGTAAAACAAAATCTAAAAGGGATTACATTGCTTAGTTTTTTTTACACAACCTACTCCACACATTTAAAGTGAAAGAAATAACGAATAACGAGTGTGGAAACACATTTGGTTGCCATTGCAGCTGTGAATCATTTTGAATAATATTCTACCAACATTGCACAATTCTTATGGCAACATATGTCAATTTTTTGGGACAAAATTGTTCAAGCTCAGTAAATTTGCTTGGGAATCATTCAGAAGACTGGTTAATGAAGGAATTTTAAGCCTAGAGACAATTGAGAAATGGATTGTGTATGTGTGCCATTCAGAGGGTGAACGGGCAAGACAACATATGTACTGTATGTTCCTTTGAACGGTGTATGGTACTAGTAGGTGCCAAGCACACTGGTTTGTGTCAAGAATAACAACACTGCTGAGTTTTTCACACTCAACAGTTTCTTGTGTGTGTCAATAATGGTCACCTGCCTCCCGAGTGGTGCAGTGGTTTATGGCACTGCATCGCAGTGCTTTCTGTACCACTAGAGATTCTGGGTTCGAGTCCAGGCTCTGTCGCAGCCGCGAGACCCATGGGGCGGTGCACAATTGGCCCAAAGTCGTCCGGGTTAGGGGAGGGTTTGGCCGGCAGGGATGTCCTTGTCCCATCGTGCACCAGCGACTCCTGTGGCGGGCTGGGAGCAGTGCAAGCTGACACGGTCGCCAGATTCCTTGCAATTCCAATCCTGGAGTTCAAATGTACACTATATTGCGTACAAAAGGGTGTAATCCGTTGTGTAATCAGACAAGAGGTAACAGGTCCAGAGGAACAAGAGGTTCCTGTGTGCGATTGATCAGAGGTCATTCAAATGTACCAATAGGACTTTTAAGTATCTGAGCTGTCTATAACTGTGCCACCTCATTGCCATGGCAACAATTATATTTTTGTTCAGTACAGTGAAACATGTAACAACACAACAGTAAAACTTTATCAACAGATGAAATTAATTTATTAATTGGGACATTTTAACAGATTTCAGGACACAGCATTGTACAGTTTCTTGGCAATTTCTCGCATGGAATAGCCTTCATTTCTCAGAACAAGAATAGACTGACGAGTTTCAGAAGAAAGCATTTGTTTCTGGCCATTTTGAGCCGGTAGGCAAGTTCTCATTTGCAACTGGCCAAGATAAAGCATAGCAATTTGACACATACAACAACACATGGAATAAACAAAACTAGTCAATAATACAGTAGAACAAAAGAAAACAAAAAGTCTATATACAGTGAGTGCAAATGATGTAAGATAAGGGAGTTAAGGCAATAAATAGGCCATGATGGCGAAGTATTTACACTATAGCAATTAAAACACTGGAATGGTAGATGTGCAGAAGATGAATGTGCAAGTAGAGATACTGGGGTGCAAAGGAGCAAGATAAATAAATAAATACAGTATGGGGATGAGGTAGGTAGATAGATGGGCTATGTACAGGTGCAGTGATCTGTGAGCTGCTCTGTCAGCTGGTGCTTAAATCTAGTGAGGGAGATATGAGTCTCCAGCTTCAGAGATTTTTGCAGTTCGTTCCAGTCATTGGCAGCAGAGAACTGGAAGGAAAGACGACCAAAGGAAGAATTAGCTTTGGGGGTGACCAGTGAGATATACCTGCTGGAGCGCGTGCTACGAGTGGGTGCTGCTATGGTGACCAGTGAGCTGAGATAAGGTGGGTCTTTACCTAGCAGAGACTTGTAGATAACCTGTAACCAGTAGGTTTGGCGACGAGTATGAAGCGAGGGCCAACCAATGAGAGCGTACAGGGCGCAATGGTGGGTAGTGTATGGGGCTTTGGTGACAAAACGGATGGCACTGTGATAGACTGCATCCAGTTTGTTGAGTAGAGTGTTGGAGGTAATTTTATAGATGACATCACCGAAGTGGAGGATTGGTAGGATGGTCAGTTTTACGAGCGTATGTTTGGCAGCAGGAGTGAAGGATGCTTTGTTGCGATATAGGAAGCCAATTCAAGATTTAATTTTGGATTGGAGATGCTTAATGTGAGTCTGGAAGGAGAGTTTACAGTCTAACCAGACACCTAGGTATTTGTAGTTGTCCACGTATTCTAAGTCGGGGCCGTCCAAAGTAGTGATGCTGGACGGGCAAGCAGGTGCGGGCAGTGGTCGGTTGAATAGCATGCATTCAGTTTTACTTGCGTTTAAGAGCAGTTGGAGGCGACGGAAGGAGAGTTGTATGGCATTGAAGCTCGTCTGAAGGTTAGTTAACACAGTGTCCAAAGAGGGGCCAGAAGTATACAGAATGGTGTCGTCTGCGTAGAGGTGTATCAGAGAATCCCCAGCAGCAAGAGCAACATCATTGATGTATACAGAGAAGAGAGTCGGCTCGAGGATTGAACCCTGTGGCACCCCCATGGAGACTGCCAGAGGTCCAGACAACAGGCCCTCCAATTTGACACACTCAACTCTATCAGAGATGTAGTTGGTAAACTAGGTGAGGCAATCATTTGAGAAACCAAGGCTGTCGAGTCTGCCAATAAGAATGTGGTGATTGACAGAGTCGAAAGCCTTAGCCAGGTCGATGAATACGGCTGCACAGTAATGTCTCTTATCGATGACGGTTATGATGTCATTTAGGACCTTGAGGTTGGCTGAGGTGCAGCAGAAGCAGCTGTTGTTTCTTTCAGAATACACCAACCAACTTTGGATTTTTTCACCACTTACCAAGGTCTTCCTGAAATACTGATGGTGGCAACTTCTTCCATCACTCTCATTCCTTGGGAAAACAAAGTTAGGTGGTACCTCACATGGTCCTCTGCAAACTAGTTGTGTCCGAATTCATGTAGTTAGATTACATCAGTCAGAACTAAAGGCCAGTCAGCAGGGTCTGTAGACAGTGGTTCTTGCTCAGCAGCAGGATTTGGTGGGGGATTCTGCAACAGGTATTTCTAATGGAGAGCATGTGGGCATTAGTTGACGTTATTCACAGCATTTCTAGTTGTGGAACATCCCACACACATACCCAGTAAGAATAAAATCATCATTGTTATCCACAGTATGGAAACTTAAAACTTTGCAAAAGGGAAATAATTTATTTTGTTTATGTTACACAGGGATGCACACACACGCGCACACACACACACACACACACACACACACACACACACACACACACACACACACACACACACACACACACACACACACACACACACACACACACACACACACACACACACACACACACACACACACACACACACACACACACACACACAAAGAATCCTGAAGAGGTCTGTGTGGCTGAGGAGGTAGATGGCTCCTCATCCTGGCTAGTGCCAGAGGGTGCTCCAAAATAAGTGCCCCTGAATTTGCATTGAAATACTGTCTGACACCCTAAATACATTTGTTGGGCAATTAAATATACGTCATTATGCACAATTTATCAAACTTTCAGAATAGGAACCAAATGAACCATACTACCTCATTGGCTAATTCTAGGCAAAAGACAGCTCAAAAGACTCAATATATCACAAAAGATACAAAATATCAGCATAATATAGACATATTTTAAGTTAGCCTACAGCATTGGAAATTCCCCTGACTGAGCTCAGGACCGAGTCAATACAATCACAGGACACCTTTATATTGTCAGCCCAATGAAAGTTAACCAAATCAATAATGTGCTAGTTTGATTGTAATCGTTTTGCTGCAGGCTACACACATTATCATGATAAAACTGTGTGAAATTATCTCCAATGTTGTGGAAGCTAGTTGGACAGAAAACTGAATATTGTCAAACCTATGTGTAATAGCATAGCAAGCAACGTAGCAACACAGGCTAACAAACATAAGTGTTATACTAGCCTCTTTCATTACATGCATAATATTATACTCATAAAGAGATGGCATAGCTGCATAGCTTTTATCTTTTGCACGTTTCTCCTCTTCTTCTTTCCTCTTTTTCCTAAACTGGGCATCTGATGGCTTAGACCGTTTCTTATCCATTTGTGTTGATTTGGCACTGGAGCATCAATACATTACCCATCCCCCAACCCTGTCAACCAAGAGTCAAGACTACATTACCCATCCCCCAACACTGTCAACCAAGAGTCAAGACTACATTACCCATCCCCCAACACTGTCAACCAAGAGTCAAGACTAAACCAATTCACCTTGGTGGTGTGCAGACTGGTTTTATATTATTCTTAACGATTCCACACAAACCAGAAAAAAATGCAACAATATGTCTGTGAAACTATATATTCACAGTATTATGAATGAATTGTGTTTTATTTGGTAGCATTTCTTCGTGTGACTGATTTTTCTTATTGCATTAGTACTGTACAAAGTTAGAGGTACGCTATTTGATAGATTCCCCCGCTCCCCCTACCTCAGGCTTCCAGTGGGGAGAACTGAGGTCAACTTACCCACGCCCACCTCCCCATCTCGTACTTCTGAGTGGGAGACCTTCCCAGGCAGTAGCCTGCCAAGCTCACAAACTAGAATCAGGACGCCCACTCTGACAAGTTTAATTGACCCACAGTCCAACACGGTGACATTATATCCTTGACGTGATGTGCAAATGATTGATAGAAAACCGATCGTGCAAATGATCGATAGAAAACCAATCGCGCAAATGTCACCATTCCCCAAAAAATTGTGCGGGCGCCCCGTGCTGCCCCTGTCAAGATGCCGCCCTGGGCGGCTGCCCATGTCGCCCATACCTAAATCCGCCACGGGTTCCAACCAGAAATACAACTTTGCCACTGTTCATCGTTCTCTTCTATCTCTTGTCCAAGGTTAATGATGCAGTGTGTCCACTTCCAAGTCAACCATTTAGCAAATCAGCTTGTGTGGCCTTGGACAGTGACAGCCTGAAAACACTATACATTTTTTACTAAACTGACAAGACCTCGTATCAATCTCTCAGATCACTCTCGCACGCACACGGACACATAGTTAGATTACATTTATTTGGCAAACCTGGGGAAGAAGGGCATTGATGTGGCATAATATAAAAAACATTTGATTTATTGTGTGATTGATGTTTCGGTTCAGGCAGTAACCTTAGATGACCTACATGTTGACATGATGATCGACATGTCCACACGTCATGTAACCACAGGGAAAATAAATCAGTGAGGTGTGCCCCATCAAATAATGTTTTTTTTCTCCTTATGTTCAAACTCTGAATACCAAAGAGATTATTTAAAAAAGACACACCAGTGCAGCACCCTCAAATAGATAGAAGGGAAGGCTCTGATAAATAGACATTTCCGCTCACCTGCCATCGATTTGTTTTTAGCCAATGACAACGCATCACTTTATGAATATTCAGTCAACGTTGCATCAATAACCACGCCCCTTTTCAGCAGGAGAAAGGAAGCTGCTTTTTCGACCTGGCTGAAAATCTTCCCCTAGAAAGGTACATTTCGAAAGCATTCCCCTTGACTGTTGTTTTATATTACATGTTTTTAATGGCTACTGAGATACTTAAACCCATGGAACGCAAATGCATTATGTAATTACTTGCTGCAATCTAACGTTATAGCTATTCACCTAGCTAGATAACGTTAGCTAGCAAGCCTGTTTCACACCGAATGCAAACCAGTCAGCAAACAGCTAGCGTTCTTGCTAAGTAGAGATTAACTAGCTATGAAATGCGCAGTGACCACCGAAGTCGTTGCAATTACAAGTTAGGTCACCCGCTAACTAGCTTTGTTTCTGTTAATTGGACTTTGTCTGAAGCGAGATGTCATCTCGTCGACCTTTGGTTCGGTAACTAGTTAGCTTAGCTACCTAGCCAACGTTAGTACTGTCGTTTGACGATAGGCTAGGACCCGATGAGGTACTGACGTAATGTGCAAAGTTGCCCGCTAAGCCGATGTGGAGAACAGGCACGGTTGTGACACATGTTTGAAACCAGCTGTGCCTGTTCGATTACTAGCTAGCTGGGTAACCTAAGGTCTGGGTCGTTAAGCCATATTTGCAAACGTCAGTGATCCACTGACAACATCATGACAGCCTGGTCCAAATCTGTACGAGGTAAACAACACCTCAAATCATTGTCATGCCAAACCCAATTGGCCATACAGAACGTTCAACATGACTTGCATAGCACACAATGTATTCAGGACCAGGCTAGACTGACCGTGTTGTTGATGAATGATGAATGTCATGCATGAGGAACATAACACCATTACTTTCTCTTCCTAGCTCTCAGGGGCCCAGCCCACCAGGAAAGCTGTATAAGCACAGGGTCGACGGGACGGACGGAAGCGGTGCGCCGTCGTACGGGGAGGTCCGTAGTGACAGCGCGATGAGCTACAAACCCATCGCCCCTGCTCCGTCCGGCTCCAACCACACCCCGCCAGGTTTCTGCCAACTGTCAATTGGTTCTTTGGTATCCACTATTATTGCTATCAAGGATGTATAGAAATTTAATTTCTATTTCTATAGATACACCCTCTACACTACCCATTGTTGGTTTGGTTTTCACCCATCTTACTGAACTCAACCCTACCACAGTGCAGTGGATCCCATTCAATAGATAAGACTAGCGGCCCTATTCCTGTGACCTGCCCAGGGACCTGCCCAGGGACCTGCCCAGGGAACACACTACACATCAGCAACCAACCTGAGTGTCATATACTACCAACCATAATGTAACAATCCCTCTCACCTGAGAATTATTTATTTTAATTTTACCTTTATTTAACTAGGCAAGTCAGTTAAGAACAAAATCTTATTTTCAATGACGGCCTAGGAACAGTGGGTTAACTGCAGGGGCAGAACGACAGAGTTTTAGCTTGTCAGCTCAGGGATTCGATCTTGCAACCTTTTGGTTACTAGTCCAACGCTCTAACCACTAGGCTACCTGCCGCCCCAGAATGAATGCGCCACCGATGCCACGCAGCATTTATGCCCCTGCCTTCCATTTTAAAGATGATAACTAGTCATAGGGCGCTTCAGTGCGTCTGAATTCTGTCTTTCCTCTGCCTAGGCTCCAGTGTGCCCTCTCCCTCACTCCCCTCCAACTTCAGACCAGCGTTCAGTGATTTCGGCCCGCCGTCGATGGGCTTCGTTCAGGTAGGACAGACCCTCATCTCTAACTGCTTTAACTAATGCCTATGATACTTTAGAGTCATGTTAAATATGTTATGTTATTCAGGGTATTTTATCAAACTTTATTGGTCACATATGCATGGTTAGCAGATGCTAATGCGAGTGTAGCGAAATGCTTGTGCTTCTAGTTCTGACAATGCAGTAATATCTAATAAATTCGCAACAGCCTTATACACACAAATGTAAGGGATGAATAAGGATATGTTCAAATAAATATATGGATGAGCGATGGCCGTGCGGCATAGGCAAGATGCAGTAGATGGTATAGAGCAGTATATACATATGTGATGAGTAATATATGATATGTAAACATTAAAGTGGTGTTATTTAAAGTGACTAGTGATACCTTTGAGTCCATTTACTAAAGTGGCCAGAGAGGGAGGCTGCTGACAACATACAGACTCATATGTTAGTTATGGCTGTTTAACAGTCTGATGGCCTTGAGATAGCTGTTTTTGTCTCTCAGTCCCAGCTTTGATGCACCTGTACTGACATTGAGTTCTGGATGATAGCAGTGTGAACAGGCAGTAGCTCAGGTGGTTGTTGTCGATGATCTTTTTGGCCTGTGACATCGGATGCTGTAGGTGTCCTGGAGGGCAGGTAGTTTTCCCCCGGTGGTGCGTTGTGCAGACCTATCCTCTAGAGAGCCTTGCGGTTGAGGGCAGTGCAATTGCCGTACCAGGCGGTGATCTCGATTGTGCATCTGTAAAAGTTTGAGGGTTTTAGGTGACAAGCCAAATTTCTTCAGCCTCCTGAGGATGAAGAGGTGCTGTTGCGCCTTCACCATGCTGTCTTTGTGTGTTTCCTACCTTCACCACCTGGGGGCGGCCCGTCGGAAAGTCCAGGACCCTGTTGCACAGGGCGGGGTCGAGACCCAGGGTCTCGAGCTTAATGACGAGTTTGGAGGGTACTATGGTATTAAATGCTGAGCTGTAGTCAATGAACAGCATTCTTCCATAGATATTCCTCTTGTCCAGGTGTGATAGGGCAGTGTGCCGTGTGATGGCGATTGCATCGTCAGTGGATCTATTGGGGCCATAAGCAAATTGGAGTGGGTCTAGGGTGTCCGGTAGGGTGGAGGTGATGTGCTCCTTGACTAGTCTCTCAAAGCACTTCGTGATTACAGAAGTGAGTGCAATGGGGCGATTGTCGTTTAGTTACCTTAGCTTTCTTGGGAACAGCAACAATGGTGGCCATCTTGAAGCATGTGGTCACAGCAGACTGGGGATAGGGATTGATTGAATATGTCCGTTAAAAACCAGCTGGTCTGCGCATGCTCTGAGGACGCGGCTAGGGATGCCGTCTGGGCCGGCAGCCCTGCGAGGGTTAACCCGTTTAAATGTTTTACTCACGTTGGCCACGGAGGAGGAGAACCCACAGGCTTTGGTAGCGGGCCGTGTCAGAGGCACTGTATTGTTCTCAAAGCAAGCAAAGAAGTTGTTTAATTTATCTGGGAGCAAGATGTTGATGTCCCCAACGGGGCTGGTTTTCTTTTTGTAATCTGTGACCCTGCCACATACGTCTCGTGTTTGAGCCGTTGAATTGCGACTACTTTGTGTCTATACTGATGCTTTGCTTGTTTGATTGCCTTGCGGAGGGAATAGCTGCACTGTTTGTGTTCGGTCATGTTTCCAGTCGTCTTGCCATGATTAAAAGCGGTGATTAACGCTTTCAGTTTTGCGCAGATGCTGCCATCAATCCACAGTTTCTGGTGAGGAAATGTTTTAAGTCACAGTGGGTACGACATCTCAAATGCACTTGCCAATAAACTCGCTCACAGAGTCGGCGTATACATCAGTGTTGTTGTCTGAGGCCATCTGGAACATATCCCAGTCCACGTGATCGAAGCAATCCTGAAGCACCGAGTCCGATTGATCAGACACGCGTTGTATTGACCGGAACACGGGCGTTTCCTGTTTTAGTTTCTGTGTATAGGCTGGGAGCAACAAAATGGAGTCATGGACAGATTTGCCAAAGGCAGGGGGGGGGGGGCTTTGTATGCATCGCGTAAAGTTAGTAGCAATGATCCAGAATGCTAGCAGCCCGTGTTCCGCATTCGATATGCTGATAGAATTTAGAAAGTCTTGTTCTCAGGTTGGCTTTGATAAAATCCCCAGCTCCAATAAATGCAGCCTCGGGATGTATGGTTTCCAGTTTACATTGAGTCCAGGGAAGTTCTTTCAGGGCCGACAAGGTATCTGCTTGGGGGGATATACACGGCTGTGACTCTAATCAATAGGGTCCAGGTATCACTAACAACAAATACAAAGCAGATCATTACTGGTCGATTGAATTAAAATAGATTTGTTGGCGAGTTTTGATTTGTATAACTGTCACTTCGTCATGGCAATTATCCCCCTGTATCTCTACTCTTCTGTACGATATAAAGGGACTGTATCTTGGTCAGGATCAATTGGGATTTCTAGTTGTTTTTGCTGTCTTCCAGCATATGACCTTTGTCTCGTATCCCCCCTCTCTCACACACACACACGCAGCCAGTGAAAGTGTCTCAGGGCTCAACCTACAGCGAGCTGCTGTCAGTTATCGAGGAGATGAGTCGCGAGATCCGCCCCACCTACGCCGGGAGCAAGAGCGCCATGGAGAGGCTAAAGAGAGGTACTGCAGCCCGATCAGCTAAAAGCCACAAATATCCACAAAGCTTGGAGCAAAGGTTGTGGTTGTATTGACAGGGTGTTTATCAGTACTCCAGAGAGCTTACTTTCCTTTTCCTGAACCACGCTGCACATACCCAGCAAGCAGACAGTAAGCACTTGAATATTATATGCATAAACACAGCAACAAGAAATTAACATAAGGCAGTGGATGAAAGCAATGATCAACATTGCATGGCAGCAGCAAAAATAGATCATAATAAAAGCCAAACTGTATATGTTAAGGCTTTCGGGCATTCGATAAAACCATCACCGAGCTCAGTCATCCAGTCAATCAATCATCAAAAAGTTTAAATCCACCAAGTTCAATTAGCAAAATAGCCAGTCCAATCAGACATTGTCCTTTTAAATCCAAAGATGCCTAAATTAGGCTCAGTTCAGTTCAAATAATATTATGCTATGCACAAAATGAGAAATGGGCAATTTGATGACTCCGATTTCACTTTAAAAAGGATACCAAAATTGTTAAACTTTGAAATCAGTGGTCTTTGTTTGGCATACATTTTTAAAGTGAAAAATCGGAGTCTTGTCATAATTACATTACTGTGGAATTGCCCAAATGCAGGACACACAACTAGTACTTGGTGATTAAATGTAGTCCCAAGGAAAATGTTTCTCTCATGAATAATTACTGCCGTAAATACTTTTCAATGAACCAAACAAACATTTCACCCATGCTTCTCACACCACGGCCATTTGGCTCTCGACTCACATGGTTATCTGGGATCCTTGGGATGTCCCTAACCTTAACACATTTCAACTTCGATGGGGTGACAGAGTTAGAGTCCCAAGGATCCCATCCCATAGGCCTATTTACTCCATATGAGTTTACTTGGAAATACATGGATTTCAATTCACATTAAGGTTCAATGAGGAGACTGTATTTTCCTCCACACATGAAGTAAAAGTTCTAAATCCCAACTTGTGATGTTGTTCATCTGTCTTCTAGGTATCATTCACGCGAGGGCGCTGGTCAGGGAGTGTCTGGCGGAGACGGAGAGGAGCGCTCGCACATAACCCTTTGCAGAATCCCTCCACCCCCCTCTTGTCTTTGTATAGGCCTCATCTATGTGTCCCGTCTTTGTTATCCTGACTTTTTGTCTCTATTGCTCCACTGAACCTGTAACCTTTTTCCCCATATAGTTTCTCACACCGCCTATGGGGTGTGTTCAGAATGTGTAACACATTTTGCAGTCGTAGGACAGTTCGCTCTCAGAACATTCTGTAGCTTATTTCAGTTTCATAGGCATCGCGAGGGGCTGGTAGATATTTTCTCATTTTGGTTGTCCTGTTCAGTGGGGGTGAGGTGATAGTGCTGTAAAATATTTGATAGATTTTTGAAAACTATGCCACAATGAAATGAGGTTGATACTCTGACTTTCTCTCTTAGCTGCTATACTGACGCCACTCTACATCGAAAGGGTTAATTCCACATTGTTTTATAGTAAGCAACACTTAAGCCTTGTTCGCATTGCAGGCCTTAATGCTCAAATCAGCTTTGTTTTTCCAATCCGTTTTGGGTTAATTCACTTTCCAAACGGCAAGTGACCAAATTTGGATTTGTGTGTGTTCAGACGGCAGTCATTTGTTGACATGGGTATGCTACTTGTCATAGTAATGACGAATGTGTGCGTTCCTTCTTCCTATCACTCAGAAGTTATGTAGCAAGCTAAGGTGACAATGCCTGCAATGGATGTTCCCCAGTTTGCTTTGAATGTTTGAAATCAGTGAAAAAAATCACACTTTTAAAGCCGCCAAAGGATAAGGCAATCAAATTTTCAAAACAAGTGTTTGGCTAGCCACGGCAGTCAACTAACGAGGTAGCTGTTTATCCTTCTAGCACATTCACTAATTTGTTTGTAAACAACAAGCTAGTTAGTTACCACATATTCTTGCCACACCACGGTGGTTTGAAGTCATCCTATTCCATGTGTTTTTTGGCTGTTCAGACTGCAGGAAAAATAACATTTGAATCAGATATGCAAAAAAAATGTATTTGATGTGAACAAGGCTTAACAGCATCTTGAAAATATCCCATTCTGTTCCACATGCTTCCACCCTACACACATTTTCTGCTGTGATGGCACCCTCTATCTGCCACATACAGTCAAGCTTTCCTTGCCCTTCATCCTCCACCCAATTAACTATTACCTCCTCCCTACACACCTGAAATCAGTTTTGTTAGTATGGCAATTTTGTAAACTCAATTTTTGCAGTTCTGTACTTGAATTGAATGAAATTAAAAGTTAGAAAAGTTTTCCAATTAAAAAAGCGAGTGTTTTTCATTTGTATCTAGTGCACAGGAGGTTGGTGGCACCTTAATTGGGGAGGTATAGGGATAGTATCAAACATGATTATGGGATAGTATCAAACATGATTTCCATGCATTTTGTTTTTTCTGTTCCAGCCATTTATCAGCTGTCCTCCCCTCAGCTTTCTGATGTAGTGCCAATAGAAAGTCTACACACCCTTGAACTTTTTACATTTGGTTGTCAGTGCCTCAGTTTTTCATTTAAATAAGGACCCCCCCCACTTATCTACACAACATACTCCACATTTAAGGAACATTTTTGTGTGAAGAAAAATGTCTCCACCCAAGTTAATACTTGGTGAAGCATATTTGGCAGCAGTTAAAGCTGTGAGCCTGTTGGTATAGGTCTCTACCATCTTTGCACACCTAGGTTTGACAATTCTTAACAACTGTTCAAGTTCATGGACAGAAATCTTCAAGTTATGCCACAAATTTTAGATTGGATTTAGGTCGGGGCTCTGACTGGGCCAGTTGAGGACTTTACCTTGTTATTCCTTAGCCACTCCACAGTAGCTTTGGCTATGGGCTTCAGGTCGTTGTCATGCTGAAAGGTGAACTTCCGTCCCAGTTTCAGCTGGTTTTCCTCAAGGACTTTTCTGTACATAGTTTCCCTTCGTTTTCTATTATATCCTGATAAGTCCCTGGTGATGAGAAATATCCCCACATGATGCTGCGCAAAATGTAACACTTGGCATTTCAGCCAAAAAGTAGAATTTGTTTAGTCAGACCACAAAACCTTTTGCTACAGAATCTCCTGAGTGTTTTTTCCATACTTAAAACGGTTCATGGTGGGCTTCCTTGCCACCCTACATCACATATTTGTGGAAGGCTTGAGTAAATCACAAGCACACTGACCAGTCTTGGCCGTAAGTCTGCTGCTCTTTCAAAGTTGCCATCAGACTCTTGGTAGCCCCTGCTCAGTCATCCAGATTGGAGGGCAGTCTAGGTGGTGCTATACACCTTTCACTTCGTCTTGACCGTGCTCCAAGGCATATTCAAGGCCTTTGAAATCTTTTTATACTCTTCCTCTGATCTGTCCCGGGGTTCTTTTGAAAGGTCATGGTTGAGCGTTTGCTTTGCAATTCACTACACAGCAGAGGGAACCTACAGGAACTGCTAAATGTATCCTGAAATCCTGTGAATCACTACAATTTAACACAGGTGGAGGCCAATTAACTTGGTGTGTCTTAAGGTGATTAGTTACACTGGAGCTAATTTAGGATTGCTATCCAACCAAGCTATTTCAGTTTAGGAAAAAAACAGAACATACTTTTTTTCACTTGGAAGTTGTGGGGTAGAATGCAAAGACAGATCATTGTTAATGCATTTACATTCCAGGCTATAAGGCAACAAAAGGTGATCATTTTAAAAGGGAGTGTGGACTTTCTATAAGCACTGTGTGGAGATTTGGTGAACGCTTTGCACAATAAGGCCTAAGTAAGTGTGGGTGGGTGAGTGTGCTCATAAGCAAACATTGGTATCATTACGAAAACACCAGTAAGAGTTACACCTCTTTATTTGGCTTCTCAGTCATAACATGGCAGCAAAAAGCATTCGCGTCGTAGACATTTTATAGAAAGCATAATAAGTAGCCTGGTTAAACCAGGTTGAACACTGCTTACCAATTAAATCAATGTTGAGTGTAGTGTTTACTCAGCTTTTTAATCAGGCCAGATAACACCCATTTCATACAACTGACACTTGAGTCAAGTCATGGTGACCCTTTAGATAAAATTCACAAAATACAAGGGACAAATTAGCTAAATGCTGGTATGATGAGACGTCAGTCATTTGATGTGCAAACCTATGAAAATGAACTCTACAAAAAAAATGGCTATCTTGACCTTTTACTTGATGCTTGCCAGTGAGTCATCACCCCAGTTCCATTACCATCTCCAGCCCTTCAGTGACTACTCCTTCCAGGCCTCCAATAGACTAAAGTGGAGCCTTCACCATATTGCCTTCCCATATCCAGTCCTTTCAGTTTGTTGAACACAGACCGGGAAGGAGCTAGGGGCCAAAACGATGGTCACTATCCTAAACTACACTCACAGAAGCCAATGACTTGGCAAATCATTAGCTCTGTTCGACTGACCAAAAGGCAAGTGGGGTGGTGTTTGAGTTGAGGGCAAGAGTGTCCATTACAAATGTTCTAGCTTAAAATATACAGGACCACAAAGACAAATTAGCAAATGAAATGTAATACAGTAATAATAACATAGGTACAAGTGAAGATAAGAGTAATTAACTTGAATAGTCATATTGAACATTAATAGGGTTAAATAAGGGGTGAACAAGAGGGAAATGGTGAAGACTGCTCTAGTGTCCATAAATATATATCTGGTGATTGTCTCCGAAGTTGATGTCCCAGTCATACAGCCAGAAGTGGAGGATCTCCTGCGTATTCCTGTACTTTTTCAGCATGTGTGTGTGATGTAACTGGCTGTTTGTGGTAGGGGAAAGCTGAACTTTGAAGGTCTGTTGAGGGTAGATGTGTGTGGGTGTGTAATGTCGTTCTATAAAAGTGAATCTAGAAAGAGAATGTGCCATGTGCACCGCAAAAGTGATGTTTCAATGTCGTTCTATAAAAGTGAATCTAGAAAGAGAATGTGCCATGTGCACCGCAAAAGTGATGTTTCATGGGGAAACGTGTCAATGTGTCCACAACTGTTCTTCCTCTTCTTTATAACAAGAATAATGGTCTTCTTAATTCAGCCCTAAAAGGAGTGCATAACAGTTTTAGACAATCAATCCGCCCGCGCCTCCGTCTCGTTCCACGCTGCCGCGTGGGCCTTGGCCCGCTTGAAGTAGGCCTTCATGTTGTCTGCGGGGGTGAGAGGTAAGAGTGTGTCAATGGGAAAGACGCTGGTGTGAGCAGCTGGTAGTAAGCAATAAAAATTCAAAAGGACTTGTCATTCACTTGCAACAGGCCTGCTGTAGACAAAACAGAACAGCAAAAGTAACAAATGTTTTTTTTTTAAAGGGATTGTTTTAAGTAATGACAAATTACACATTTGCTTTCAGAGCATAGCCTATTATGTGAATTCAGCATATTCGCTTGATCCTAGGGCAGGGCTACACCTGAATGTATTCAGAAGTTTGTGAATCACCCTCGTATTTGGAGATGATGGAGGAGCAGTGGTCCAGCACCTCGTAGTACTGACCCTGGACCAGCTGACACTGGCAATAGTTCAGCATCAGGGGCGTGATCATGAGGTCCAGCTTGATCCAGCCCTCATCCCCCGGACGCTCCTGATTGGAGGAGGGGCCAAGGATGGGGAGGAGTTAGAAGACTAGCCACTTATTTAGTAGGGTTAAGACGTTCTATAGACAGGGAATGCATAGATCTCATTTGACGCTCAGAATGGCTAGTTAACTAAATGAAAAGTAATTGTCCGCAGTGCTCTAAATGTTACCCTATTAAATGCCAAAAAAAGCAAGTCCCCAGGACTAGGTTTGAAGTAATACATCTTTACCTTCATCTGCAGATTCTTTAGACAGGCGATGGCATTGTGGTACTTCTCGGCCGCCTCCTTCACGTTGCCCTTCTTGTACAGGGCGTTACCTTCCACGTGGATCTGAGGCACCACCTCCAGCTTCTCCTCGTCCATCATCGCCCAGATGTCCAGTCTGAACGAGCCGGGTGTCAAAACCTAGGAGAGGCGTCAATCATATTATTCAATCAAAATGAATTTACGCAGTGAAATGACAGTGGCGTGAGTGCTGCTTGGGTGATAAAAGGGTTACAAAACATTTTGATGTAGTGCTTTTAACAGAACCAGTTGTCACAAAGTGCTTTTACTGTAACCAGGCCTAGACCCCCAAAGAGCAAGCAGTGGCAAAGGGAAAAACTCTTGAGGACATACACTTTGAAAGGAAGGGTGCCATTCTCCTCTTGATGTCGTGGTAGAAGTTCAGAGTTCATATAACCATCTAGGCGAGACAGATGTCGATTTTATTTAGAGCAAAGCACCATGAAACTTGAGGAGCCAGACTCCGCACAGGGTGCTTGAACCCCTAATGGAGAATAAATAAGCCCCCCCCCTCACCTCCATGAGCTCCAGGGTGAAGACCAGGGGCTGAGGGTTGGCCTGGAGCTGGTCCAGGTCACAGTGGCCCAGGGAGTGGTGTGAGTGGATTTGAGCGATGCCACAGCAGTGTCTCTGGCCCTCCAGGGGGTCCTTACTGCACTGATGTTCCTCAGGGACTGGGACACCAGCGGGTACAGGGCTGTGTGCTGTAGGGAGAGAGGGAGAAGGAAAGAGGATGGTTACATTATTCACTGGGACAAATTGAGGGACTGGTGGATTTTAAAGTACAATTAATACAATTCTCTGAAGGGAAACAACTAACAAAACGTATTGACAAACCCTGTCAAATTCCATAACAATCTATGTTTTTGCCACCAATTGTATGTCTGTGGGTGTGTGCACAAAACTAACGGTCTCTAATCCATCCACATCAACCATGTTAAGTTGGGCGACCCGCCTTGACGTCACATGTGAAATCTGCCACTTCTCCCTCCCTCATGGTGGCAATGACTCGCTCCCACACGGCCAGCTTGAACTTCTTTCCCAAGATGAGTTCCATGGGCTTGCTCCGGCCCCCCATGGTCCTGGAGTCATCCAGCACCGTGCCATTACACAGGCTAGAGCGGTAGTGGAATATCACCTGTTGGAAAATGGCGGGGGGGGGGGGTAGAATGGAGAAATGGTATTACACAAGTGAATAAATCATGTAATACACTGAACAAAAATATAAACGCAACATGTAAAGTGTTGGTCCCATGTTTCATGAGCTGAAATAAAAAGATTGCAGAAATGTTCCATACGCACAAGGTCTTGACCGGACTGCAGTTAGGCTTTGTAACAGACTTCAGTGGGAAAATGCTCACCTTAGAAGGCCACTGGTACGCTTGAGAAGTGTGCTCTTCCCGGATGAATCCCGGTTTCAACAGTACAGGGCAGATGGCAGAAAGCGTGTCTTACGTTGTGTGGGCGAGCAGTTTGCTGATGCCAACGTTATGAACAGAGTGGGCCATGGCAGCGGTGGGGTTATGGTATGGGGCAGGCATAAGCTACGGACATCAAATACAATTGCATTTTATCGATGGCAATTTGAACACACAGAGATACTGTGACAAGATCATGATGCCCATTGTTGTGCCATTCATCTGCCGCCATCACCTCATGTTTCAGCATGATAATGCACAGCCCCATGTCGCAAGGTTCTGCAAACTATTCATAGAAGCTGAAAATGTCCCAGTTCTTCCATGGCCTGCATACTCAGACATTTCACTCATTGAGCATGTTTGGGATGCTCTGGGTCGACGTGTATGATAGTGTGTTCCAGTTCCCGCCAATAACCAGCAATTTCGCACAGCCATTGAAGAGGAGTGGGACAATATTCCACAATCAACAGCCTGATCAACACTATGCGAAGGTGGCGTGTCGCACTGCATGAGGCAAATGGTGATCACACCAGATACGGAATGCTTTTCTGATCTATAACCCTACTTTTTTTTGTTTAAGGCATCTGTGACCAACATATGGATATCTGTATTCCCAGTCATTTGAGATTCATACATTTGTCCCGAATGTATTTATTTAAATTGACTGGATTTCCTTATATGAACTGAAACTCAGTAAAATCTTTAACATTTTTGCATGTTGCGTTTATATTTTTGTTCAGTGTACATGACATACATTGTATTGGTGAAACAGAGTTTGTTCTATTTAGTAACAGTAAAAGTTTCTACAAGTGTAGTTTCTACATAATCACTTCCCAGCAGGCTGAACATTATTATATACAAAAGTTGGACAATAAATGCTGATAGCGTGAGCTTGTAAAAGGTTTAAAATGCATGTCTTCCACATATTAAAAGACCCCATATCAAACGAAATTCGAGATGTTTTATCAACAGGCAGAGGCACAAATTCACACTGATTATTCAACAATACGGTCGATCTTGCCGACTATCCAATTAAAACGTAGTAGTAATGTTTACAAGTTGACGGACATCCCCACCGACCAATAAGAGAGAAGAAAATCAATGAAGACTTGTCCATCCTGTAAAAGCACCGCCCTCTTACAGTACCACAAAAAACTCCAATAATTACTTGTTGGCTGATAATTGTTATTTACAGAAATTCTGGTAGACCGAGTTATAGTTGAACTAAAATAAGGTAAAGTATATATCACCTCAGAACATGTCAAACCTCGATAATTTCGCTCCATGCTAATGTTAGCAGCTAGCTAGCGAATAATGCTAATCCGTTTAGCCAGCACTACACATACAAAACTACCCTTTGAACGTGGATTAAATTCACCATTATAACTCACCTTGGTCCCATCAGGAAACGTTGAAAGGTCGCCTTTGCCCGGACTGACCACTTTCTTCTGAATGCCTTCTGCGAGTAGCTTGATAGCCAGTTCCTCCATCCTCGTTTCCCCCGAGTGTCAAGCCGACTGCCCATCTTCGGGAGAGCTCGCGAAAAATCGACACATCGATTGACGTCACTGCTGACGCCTTGGGACCCTCTACCAGTTGAATCAAATCAAATTGTATAAGTCACATACACAAGGTTTGCAAGCAGATGTTATTGCGGGTATAGCGAAATGCTTGTGTCTCTAGTTCCGACAGTGCAGCAATATCTAACAATTCCACCACAAATATCTGAAGAATGGGATAAGAATATATAAATATACGGATGAGCAATGTCAGAGCGGCATAGGCTAAAATGCAATAGATAGTATAGAATACAGTATATACATGAGACAGCGCTGCGGCGCCTAGGGCGATGCGCCTAGGGGAGGGATCTCCTCTGGGCCCCGAAGGACGGGACGATGGTCTATTCGGGAGAGCAGGATGAGGCGAGTTTGATAAGGACTCACCCCGCTCCTGTACAAGCGATTGAAGACAGCCTTTTAACAAAGTGACTTTTTAACATGTTTCTAACGTCTTAAAAATGTTTTACCTTTGTTAGCACACATTTTAAATGGCTTTTACAGATTTGATGTTTTTACAAAGAAAGTACTTTTATTCATGGTTGTTTTCATTGATTTTAACAACATGTACTTTAACAAATTTAAATGTAACTGTCAAATGCTGTGTTTTATGCTTTGTTGCCGTTTTTATGTGTGTAAATGATGTAAAAAATGTATGAGCTGTTTTTTAAAGGAATTGTGTTAATAAAACTTTTCCAAGAAAAAAAAAAAATATACATGAGACAGGTAATGCACGACATGTAAACATTATTAAAGTGGCATTATTAAAGTGACCAGTGTTCCATTTATTAAAGTGGACAGTGATTACAAGTCTCTATGGAGGCAGCAGGCTGTTTAACAGTCTGATGGCCTTGAGATAGAAGCTGTTTTTTTGTCTCTCGGTCTCAGCTTTGATGCACCTGTACTGATCTCACCTTCTGGATGGTAGCGGGGTGAACAGGCTGTGGCTCGGGTGGTTGTTGTCCTTGATATTTTCGTCCTTCCTGTAATATCGGATGCTATAGGTGTCCTAGAGGGCAGGTAGTTTACCCTCAGTGATGCGTTGTGCAGACCGCACCACCCTGTGGTTGTGGGCGGTGCAGTTGCCGTACCTGGCAGTGATACAGCCCGACAGGATGCTCCCATTTGAGCATCTAAACGTTTGTAAGGGTTTTAGGTGACAAGCTGTTGCGCCTTCACCACACTGTCTGTGTGGATTGATCATTTCAATTTGTCAGTGATATGTACACAGAGGAAAAAAAAAACTTTCCATCTTCTCCATTGCTGTCCCATCGATGTGGATGGGGGGGGGGGGGGGGTGCTCCCTCTGCTGTTTCCTGAAGTCCACAATCATGACAATGTGATTGTCCGTTGATCATTTTTCTCCACTCTTCTCTAACATTGATGTGGTTAAGTTTTCCCTACCCACCAACATTATGCTTTTCAAATGCTTATTGCTCCAAAAGTAGCCAAAACACTGCATATAGGATACTCTTGCACTCAGATGTGATCTATACACAAGCGAAAACACTCATCATGCCAGTCAATAACATCTTGAGGATGTGGCCCCACCAAACACATCTGAGAGAAATACCTAATACTTTCGGCACCGACCGCATCACAGCTGTCCTAAAATTCCCATGCAGTTTGCATTATTCCAACACCAGCGCTACTAGCAAACATTGACTCATGGAGACCTTTTAAAAGTAATATACAAAAAACAGGTTTATTGTAGTTTCACAGTCACTATTTACTCACGAGACATGACAAACACCGGCAGGGCAAATCAGACTCCTTCTCTTCCATACAGGATGTGCAAGAAGCTTATCGAGGCACGAAGTGGTTGAGTTTGTAGTAGTGGTCAGTATAAAGACAGGGTAAAAAGGTTTTACATAATAAGAATTTGTTACATAATTGAAAAAAGTACAATCTCAAAATTGGACAAAAAAAGGTGTAGTGCAATGGGTCATTTTTCAAAATAGGGCAAGTAGAAGAACTTGAAGCCTCGTCTTCCCCGAACCGCACAACTGATGTAAATCACATGGTACACTGAGGGAAAAGGAGAGAAAACAATTACCACACTGTTTTAATCATTTATGTAGTAAACATATGAAGCCATAGTAATGAGCATGTAAACTGTAAAGCTTTTATAATGCCTGTGTGTATTTAAATCTGCAGATTACTTGTATCAACATAGTGATACATCTGTGACAGTAGGGACTTCTACAGACCATTACAGGACTGTTTAAGTTCACATTCCCACCCACATGCACTGTCCAGACGTTATGATTAAAAAGACAGGAGAAAAGGCTGAAAGACGTGTGAAACATGAAATACATTGACAATACAACCAAGTCAAGGTAAAGAGCACTATATACCCCCAGGAATGAAGAGAAGAACTCCAGGGACGAAGAAAATGGCACTTGAGACACCTGTGGGAAACATCAAAGATACCATGTCAAAGCCCACAGTAAAAGACTACCAACAACCAAGAATACAGACATCTTCACTGATATGTGACAACACACCCCACATCCACTGAATCTCTTTCTTACCGGCATCCGGATTCAATTGTATTACGACACCAGTGAAAATGAGAGCTGAGAGAAAGAAAACATGGACATTTAATGAAAAGGCAATATCTCAAGATAACTAACAATAGATATGAGAACACAAGAGGAATTAATCCGAGACAAAGTTCAGTGCCATGAATACATTACAATGGCTGACAATGGGTGGTAAATGTTAGACTGCAGTGTTTCCCAACCCATTCCTGGGCTGTGTACACATTTTTGTCCCCTAGCTTAGTAATAACACACAGGAATCAATGTATCAGCAAGCCTTCGGTTAGTTGAATCAAGTGTGTTAGTGCCGGGCTGGTACAAAAATTGTTACCACTTGCGCGTTCCCCCAGGAACGGATTGGTGAAAAACACTTGGAGGAGAATCACGGGAGATGTTTTTTTTCTTTCAGCAGAGATGGTGTGACTTACCAACTCCAGTGACGAGGAGAAGGAATGAGGAGAGGACCACTCTTCGGTTCTTCTTCACCAGAGGGTGAGACGTCCACCTGAGGAAAACATCAGGGTTTTCGTCAGTCATTGTGGGTGTTTGGGAGTGTGTGAGAGTACATCCTTGATCTTATGTAATATTGTGGGCATGGTTCAGTGTAATGTATTCTTGTGAATGACTCTGTGTGTGTTTGTGTGCGTGGTCAATTACCCGCAGCAGTGTGCAGAGAGCTGGGTGACAGAACTCAAAGTGCTGAACGACCACTGGGAGCTGCAGTAAGACAGAGTCGCAGGATCACTGAGGGGGAAAAACATTGAAAGTTGAACATCTTTATTGATATCATAGAAAATAAGGAACACACATTTACATTTGAGGGTGCCATTCTCATCTAGGTAATGCCAGATGCAATCACAACACGCCAATGAAGACCAACCTGATTTTGAAGAAGTTATTGAAAGAGGAATTGCCACTGCTGCCCAAGACATCTTCATTTTCCAGATTCTGTGCGAGCAGAGAGAAAGAGAAAAATGTTAGGTCACCACCACACAACATCACTCCCTGATATCACTTCTATGTGTGTGTGTATGATGGGGCATCACCTGGTACTTCAGACTGCTGCTGTGGTCGGGGGAGCCAGCCACAGCGGAGGGCGAGTGAGTCTGGGGTTTGGCAAAGGAGAGGGTACCAAACGTCATCTCTCCCCCCTCTCTGTCTTTCTCTCTGCCCTTCCATCCTTCCTTGTCTCCATCAGACACCCCTTCATCCTCTCCCTCCAGCACAAACGCGTCATCGATGCTGAACTTCGTTTCCATAGCTGGTGTTTGCCAATACTCTCACACCTTGCCGCTGCTTTGGTTGATATACACTGTGGGTTGAGGGGGAAATTTAGCAAACAATGGAAATAAAATCAAATGTACAAAAGCAGATTTTCTATCCAAGGGCCATATATGTGGATGTCAACATAGGTCTCTGAACTAGGCTAAACTAATAGCTATAGTTAAGTGGGCTATAGTTAAGCTAATAGTTAAGTGGATTCGTCTTGTGTTAGCAGTTCGACATGTGTGAAATCGATATCATACAGCCAGCCTTTGGGTTAATGATTAACCACATTGAAGCTTAGGCTGCATGTCGTTTTCCAACAAAGAAAATTCGGCAAAGACATTTCTTAGATTTTTTTTCCTCACATTCATCTGAATGAAACAGATCTTGTGAAAATCTTTGATAAACCAAATTGCTTACAACTCCATCTCCATTGTACCCTCTCACCCTGCGACTTGCAAACGCATCTTTCGTAGATAAGGACATTAAGCTGCATAACGTTACTTGTAACGTTATCCGGTTGAAACACGTTAGCGAAGTGGTAGAAACAACATAAACAAAGAACGTTGCTAACTAATAAACACAAATGCGTTTACGTCGTTAACGTACATTATTATCTGAAGCTCTTTATGAGATTATTGGAAACATTTAAAAGCTACTTTTAAATAGCTACTTTTGCTGTTATGTCAACATGGTTTAGTTGCACTGCTCCGCTAACGGCTAGTAAATTATATAAGGAATAAACTTACTCTCTTTTTCAGGCGATTTGAGTTCAATTTCACGTTTCCATGTGCATGTTCACATAATTACATTATTTGCTGTAAGTCTTTGTTTGTAATATGCCATACTAATCAATACTGACTGCAAAAGCTTCCCAAAACTTTAGACTTCGCTTTTGCATCCGGTTTCCGATTGGACATGACTGAGTGAAACGTATTCGGATTCTAATACGCCCAAATGAAAAGGCTCTACTAATCGATCGCTGCCTTGCAATCTCGATGTATCATGTACTAAATAAGGCAAAACAAAGTATTATCCATAAAATAACACGAATGTTAATTTTCATTCGTTCATGTTATGTTTATAGCATAACAACAAGCGACACACAGAAATATTATATAGATGCATATTTGTAAAAAGTTGACCTTATCAATGTTAATCAAGATGAATACACATAACTATTAAAAAATACAAAGATAAACTATACTGAACAGAAATATAAATGCAACATGCAATAATTTCAAAGATTTACAGTTAAAGTTCACATAAGGAAATCAGTCAATTTAAATAAATTCATTTTTCCCTAAGATCGAATTGTACTACACCGGCTCCGACGCTTGTCGGATGTGGCAGGGCATGCACACTATTACAGACTACAAAGGGAAGAACTGCCGAGAGCTGCCCAGTGACACGAGCCGACCAGACAAGCTAAATTACTTCTATGCTCGCTTCGAGGCAAGTAACACTGAAACATGCATGAGAGCATCAGCTGTTCCGGAGGACTGTGTGATCACGCTCTCCGCAGCCAATGTGAGTAAGACCTTTAAACGGGTCAACATTCACAAGGCCCCTGGGCCAGACAGATTACCAGGATGTTTACTCCAAGCATGCGCTGACCAACTGGCATGTTTCTTCACTGACATTTTCAACTTCTCCCTGTCCGAGTCTGTAATACCAACATGTTTCAAGCAGACCACCATAGTCTCTGTGCCCAAGAACACTAAGGAAGCTGGCTAAATGACTACCTACCCGAAGCACTCACATCTGTAGCCGTGAATGCTTTGAAAGGCTGGTCATGGCTTACATCAACACCATTATCCCAGAAACCCTAGACCCACTCCAATTTGCATACCGCACCAACACATGATGATGCCATCTCTAGATGATGCAATCTCTATTGCACTCCACATTGCCCTTTCCCACCTGGACAAAAGGAACACCTATGTGAGAACGCTATTCATTGACTACAGCTCAGCGTTCAACACCATAGTGCCCTCAAAGCTCATCACTAAGTTAAGGACCCTGGGACTAATCACCTCCGTCTGCAAATGGATCCTGGACTTCCTGACGGGCCGCCTCCAGGTGGTAAAAGTAGGTAACAAGGTAACAACACACCCGCCATGCTAATCCTCAACATGGGGCCCCCTCAGGGGTGCGTGCTCAGTCCCCTCCTTTACTCCCTGTTCACTCATGACTGCATGGCTAGGGACGACTCTAACACCATCATTAAGTTTGCTGATGACACAACAGTGGTAGGCCTGATCACCGACAACGATGAGACAGCCTATAGAGAGGAGGTCAGAGACTTGACTGTGTGATACAAGGACAACAACCTCTCCCTCAACGTGATCAAGACAAATGAGATGATTGTGGACTACAGGAAAAGGAGGACCGAGCACGCCCCCATTCTCATCGACAGGGCTGTAGTGGAGCAGGTTGACAGCTTCAAGTTCCTTGGCGTCCACATCACCAACAAACTAACATGGTTCAAGCACACCAAGACAGTCGTGAAGAGGGCAAGACAAAACCTATTACCCCTCAGGAGACTGAAAAGATCCTCAAACGGTTCTACAGCTGCACCATCGAGAACATCCTGATGGGTTGCGTCACTGTCTGGTATGGCAACTGCTCGTCCTCCTACCGCAAGGCACTACAGAGGGTAGTGCGTACGGCCCAGTACATTACCGGGGTCAAGCTTCCTCCTCGGACCTCTATACCAGGCGGTGTCAGAGGAAGGCCCTAAAAATTGTCAAAGACTCCAGCCACCCCAGACTGTTCCCTCTGCTACTGCAAGGCAAGTGGTAACGGAGCGCCAAGTCCATTAAGCTTCTTAACAGCTTCTACCCTCAAGCCATAAGACTCTTAATCAGCTAATCAAATGGCTAACCAGACTTTTGCATTGCCCCCCCCCCCACGCTGCTGCTAATCTCTGTTATTATCTTTGCATAGTCACTTTAATAACTCTACCTACATGTACATAATTACCTCAAAGTCGGTGCCCATTGACTCTGTACTGGTACCCCCTGTATATAGCCCCGCTATTGTTATTTACTGCAGCTCTTTAATTATTTGTTATTCTTACGTATCTTTAACTTTTTTTCCCGGTATTTTCTTAAAACTGCATTGTTGGTTAAGAGCTTGTAAGTAAGCATTTCACTGTATTCTGAGCATGTGACAAATAACATTTGATTTGATATGATCTATGAATTTCACATGACTGGGAATACAGATATGAATCTGTTGGTCACCAATACCCTAAAGGTAGGGGCATGGATCAGTATCTGGTGTGGCCTCATGCATCTCCTTTGCATAGAGTTGATCAGGCTGTTGATTGTGGCCTGTGGAATGTTGTTCCACTCATCTTCAATGGCTGTGCGATGTTTCTGGATGTTGGCAGGAACACACTGTTGTACGTGTCTATCCAGAGCATCCCACACATACTCAACGGGTGACATGTCTGTTGAATATGCAGGCCATGGAAGAACTAGCTAGTTAATCTATAAATTACATTTTCAGCTTCCAGGAATAGTGTACAGTTCCTTGCGACATGGGGCTATGCATTGTCATACTGAAACATCAGGTGATGGCGGCAGATGAATGGCACGACAATGGGCCTCAGGATCTCGTTTCATGCAGTTGTATTAGTTGTCCGTAGCTTATGCCTGCTCATACCATAACCCCACCAACACCATGGGGCACTATGTTCACAACGTTGACATCAGCAAACCGCTCGCCCACACAACGCCATACACGTGGTCTGCGGATGTGAGGCCGGTTGGACGTACTGCCAAATTCTCTAAATTGACATTGAAGGCGGCTTATGGTAGAGAAATGAAAATAAAATTCCCTAACAGCTCTGGTGGACATTCCTGCAGTCAGAATGCCAGTTGCACACTCCCTCAAAACTTGAGACATCTTTGGCATTGTGTTGTGTGACAAAACTGCACATTCTAGAGTATCCTTTTATTGTTCCCAGCACAAGGTGCACCTGCGCAATGATTATGCTGTTTAATCAGCTTCTAGATATGCCACACCTGTCAGGTAGATGGATTATCTTGGCAAAGGAGAAATGCTCTCTAACAGGGATGTAAACAAATTTGTGCACAACATTTGAGAGAAATAAGCCTCTGAGTATTGAACATTTCATTTTATATTATTTCAACTCGTGTAACATGGGACCAACACTTTACATATTGCGTTTCTATTTTTGTTCAGTGTATTATGGGAGCTTTTGCCAAATAACCATGTGATTTTCAGTAAATCAGCCCGTACAAAGTGCAAACACACAAGACCACTAATCAAACAATAAACAGACAAGTCATTATTTTTGGTGAGAGTAGGGAAGGGAAGGACACACACATACTGAACGCACGCAGTAGGACGTGAACCCTTTTTTTTCCAGTTGAGAAAATATATCATCATCTTACTCAGACTATTTCTGATGCTGTAATATTTGCAAGTGACCTGCAGTGTGAGTAAACTTTTTCGATGCCTTTCTAAAGACCTACCAATAACTCAATCATGATAGGCCTTCTGTCATAGGGATATCGTGGTTAGTTACTCTAGATATAATATTGCTGACATTGTTTGCCTATGTTGTTATAACGGCAAATGCCATGTCTAATATTTTGTTTGTTCCATTGAGATATAGAGCATGAGTGAATGACCAATCGGATTAGGAAAGAGACATGAATATGTGCCAAACTAGTCTTGTTTTTTTGTTCTATTGATTTTTTCATTCCCACTGCCCCTTTGCCCGCTGTGTCCCGCCATCCCTTCCTACCTCTTCTCTCCCCCTCTTCTCTTTCTTCATCTTCCCTAGATGGGGATTTCAGTCCTATCGTGTGTCTCCCTCCTGCTTGTCTTTGAGGTAAACACAAAGGGCCAGTTTCCTGGAGAAAGATTAAGAACACTCCTGGACTAAAAAGCATGCTGAACGGAGAATCTCTGTTGAAAATGCTTTTTAGTCCTGGGTCCGTTGCCTGCATTTACAAAGAGTAAGATTGCTGTTCGGCTTTAGCTTTTAGATCATAATGAATATGATAATATGGACAGGGCAGACCTGACGCTAGATCAGCACTCCTACTCTAAGACACTTTTTGAATAAGGGCCCAGGAGTGTAGGCGTAAATCTGGTTCTGGGAAACGGGCCCATTTTGTTTTGTAATATCAAACCCTGGTTTTTAGGTCAAATGCTAATGTGGCACAGAGACACTTCATGTACCTTACTGCCTCCACCTTCTTGTATGGTTGTCCATCTCTGTCTCTCTATCCAGCTTTTCTCTTCTTCCGTTGGGTTCCTGCAAAGTGTACCTGGCTCCACCCTGGTCTTCCCATGTCTCCCTGGCCAAAACCAAAAAAGCTTTGCTGGGGCTAAGATCACCTGGAAATACAACGACTCCCTAGTTCCCGACTACCCAGAATCCTCAAAGCAACTCAAGGCCTCCAAGGATGGCTTCTATCTGGAAATCTCTCCCGTCAGTGTAGCCAACGAGGGGGAATATGAATGTGTGATCAAGCAGAATGATATGGAGTGGCAAAAAGTGCACATAGTCCAGGTTGATGGTGAGGACACATACTGTCACCTCCTATTTTCATCACAACTGCCTGTGACGTGATGTAGGCCTTTCTTGAAATAGACACTCCACCTTATTTAAAAATATATATATATATTTTTAAATCATGTTACAAGTTAAAACTCAATCACTGGTTCACTTTTCATTATTTGTACAGTGTGCCTACCTTTTTACACTTAGTAATTCATCTTCAAGTCTATGTTGAGAAGAGAAATAGAACAACAACTTTAGCAGAATGTCGTATCTTGGCTATCATTAATGTTACGACCAATGTTTTATCAAATCGATTAACTAATTATTACAATGATTAAATGAATCCTGTAACAATTTACTCATTACCAATCTTGGGGCACCACAGAAGAAGTTTATTTAACGAGTTACCGTTTTCCGAATTAACTCTCAAAGATAAAAAGATCTCTTACATTTCAGACATCAATCAGTCATTCATTAATTGTTACCTTCTACCAGGTCTCATTCTGAATGTCGCAAAATCCTTGGATATCTGCACGAACCCGAATTATGAATCAGAGCTACAGTGGGGCAAAAAAGTATTTAGTCAGCCACCAATTGTGCAAGTTCTCCCATTTAAAAAGATGAGAGAGGCCTGTAATTTTCATCATAGGTACACTTCAACTATGACAGACAAAATGAGAAAGAAAATCCAGAAAATCACATTGTAGGATTTTTAATGAATTTATTTGCAAATTATGGTGGAAAATAAGTATTTGGTCAATAAAAAAAGTTTATCTCAATACTTTGTTATATACCCTTTGTTGGCAATGACAGAGGTCAAACGTTTTCTGTAAGTCTTCACAAGGTTTTCACACACTGTTGCTTTTATTTTGGCCCATTCCTCCATGCATATCTCCTCTAGAGCAGTGATGTTTTGGGGCTGTTGCTGGGCAACACTGACTTTCAACTCCCTCCAAAGATTTTCTATGGGGTTGAGATCTGGAAACTGGCTAGGCCACTCCAGGACCTTGAAATGCTTCTTACAAAGCCACTCCTTCGTTGCCCGGGCGGTGTGTTTGGGATCATTGTCATGCTTCAGACCCAGCCACATTTAATCTTCAATGCCCTTGCTGATGGAAGGAGGTTTTCACTCAAAATCTCACGATACATGACCCCATTCATTCTTTCCTTTACACGGATCAGTCGTCCTGGTCCCTCTGCAGAAAAACAGCCCCAAAGCATGATGTTTCCATCCCCATTATTCACAGTAGATATGGTGTTCTTTGGATGCAATTCAGCATTTTTTGTCCTCCAAAAACGACGAGTTGAGTTTTTACCAAAAAGTTCTATTTTGGTTTCATCTGACCATATGACATTCTCCCAATCTTGTTCTGGATCATCCAAAAGTTCTCTCTGGCAAACTTCAGACAGGCCTGGACATGTACTGGTTTAAGCAGTGGGACACGTCTGGCACTGCAGGAGTTGAGTCCCTGGCGGCGTAGTGTGTTACTGATGGTAGGATTTGTTACTTTGGTCCCAGCTCTCTGCAGGTCATTCACTAGGTCTCCCTGTGTGGTTCTGGGATTTTTGCTCACCGTTCTTGTGATCATTTTGACCCCACGGGGTGAGATCTTGCGTGGAGCCCCAGATCGGGGTAGATTATCAGTGGTCTTGTATGTCTTCCATTTCCTAATAATTGCTCCCACAGTTGATTTCTTCAAACCAAGCTGCTTACCTATTGCAGATTCAGTCTTCCCAGCCTGGTGCAGGTCTATAATTTTGTTTCTGGTGTCCTTTGATAGCTCTTTGGTCTTGGCCATAGTGGAGTTTGGAGTGTGACTGTTTGAGGTTGTGGACAGGTGTCTTTTATACTGATAACAAGTTCAAACAGGTGCCATTAATACAGGTAACGAGTGGAGGACAGAGGAGCCTCTTAAAGAGGTTACAGGTCTGAGAGAGCCAGAAATCTTGCTTTTTTGTAGGTGACCAAATATTTATTTTCCACCATAATTTGCAAATAAATTCATAAAAAATCCTACAATGTGATTTTCTGGATTTTCTTCTCTCATTTTGTCTGTCATAGTTGAAGTGTACCTATGATGAAAATTACAGGCCTCTCTCATCTTTTTAAGTGGGACACCTTGCACAATTGGTGGCTGACTAAATACTTTTTTGCCCCAGTGTATATACAAATTGTCTTAATTATTTATTTACTAACTAACTAATCACACAGAAATACATAAACATAAACAGAATAGCTTACACATTGATTACTACATAAAGCAATGAAAGGTCCCCAGTGGACTAAACCGATATGACGGCTTGCTACACAAAATGAAAAGGGAGGGGCATGTAAGAAAGAGCGGGAGAAAAGACAAAGGACTTCACTATCATACGTACAGCTGATAACTACGCTCATGGAAATGCTAATACTTTGCACATGAACGGCCGTTCATTAGAAAATAATTGCAATGTACATATTTACAATTGTATGCCTTTGTTGTCTCTCTGTTGAAATTGCCGGTCCATTTTCTGGAGAGTCAGTCGACAGAAAGTCTCTGGTTGTTCACCAGAGGTCACCATGTCCTTTGCAGTCGTAGCTTGTCCAGCTGCTCGGTTTCTTAGAACAGGGTGGTGAGAGGAAATTGTTCTTTGTCTCTTGTCTTCGGTCGAGTTCCCTAGACTGTTTTTACACATGCAGCAGCAGACTGTGAATGTGTAGTCTTTAGTTTTGTAGATTTCTGAACCATTTGTTATGTATTCTGCTGGCGCTGCACATACCTGGTCTATAGAGTCTAACCATTTGTGTGGTTCTCGTGATGTCTGGATCTGTAGAGATTTTCTTCTTCTCTGATGAACGTTTCAGAGTTTCTAGCCATTCCGTACCTTTCAGCTCATGCTGTCAGTCTCGCCGGCCTTACGTACATTTTGTCACGAGTCCTATTTAAGCACTCTGGGAAAAAGGGGCGTTCCTCATTTTGTCGTAATGTCCGTGCTCACGTGGGTGTGGTCACTGACTGGACTTCATATGAATAACAAGGCTAACATCACATTACATCTTCTCACAAATAGTTTCATATTTAAACATATAAGTTCTCCCAACATTTGGGTGTGACTCTGACAACTGGGAAATATATACATTCAAAGATACAGTTAGGTTGTTATACTGTCCTTTATCAGATCCCAAAACACAACTGATCTGACATAATTGCTCTTTAAATACCATTCCAACTCTTTGGATTACAGAAATATATTTTCATTCCCCACTTTTGGATAACGGCGTTTTGATGAAGAGAGAGAGAGAGAGGGGGGGGGGGCAATCTGGCGCCTATGATCCTCACCTTAAAGGGCAAGTCATGACAAGAGGGTTTACATCACAATGAATAAGGCATTCAGTCGATTTAAACATACAGCCCCAGAACTTCAGTGTATTCATAGATTGTGATACTTAAAAACTGGTGAAATATGGGGCAATTCTTTTGTTGCAGTTTAGCAAACTCTACAGGTCAGCAAACATTGCATGCATTTTGAGGTTGGCTCCAGAAATGATTTCTACTGTTGTGCTGTCTTTCTGTCTCCCATCTTGCTCTCTCCCTCCAGTGTCCAGCAGCTACATTCTCAAAGTAATCGAAGGGTCCA
Organism: Oncorhynchus gorbuscha; assembly: GCF_021184085.1. NCBI lineage: Eukaryota > Metazoa > Chordata > Actinopteri > Salmoniformes > Salmonidae > Oncorhynchus > Oncorhynchus gorbuscha. The sequence goes on along the minus strand of NC_060189.1, from coordinate 48,760,771 downwards.
CTGTGAATTTACCTTGTGATCGCCCACCATCCAGCAAAGATCCGGTCCATTGGTACAGATATGATAAAGGAATGACGAACGGCACACGGAAGCAGTTGAATCCTGCAGAGACTGGAGAAATGGTGGAGGGTGACAGACTAGAATGGCTTTATGGCCCCCTTGAAAAAGATATGACAATCACACTTAATGAGGTCAAAATGGAGGATGCCGGCATGTACTACTGTGAGACAGCTGAGGGCAGAGACAGCAGAAACTTTAATACAATTGAGCTAATTGTGGAAGGTACGTTTAGCTAACCTTCTTCCATTACACTCTCAAACCTTTGCATATATACACATTTGTTAATAAATTTGTGTAATTCGCAAATGTAACATCAATTGGTTCCAAATAGCCATAATGCCCAAATGTTAGACTCTCACCTGCAATGTTCAAGACACTGTCATGCTCTTGATTTGTTGAAATTCGAATCTTCGTTTGCCATTTCTTTTAGCTGCGCCCACCGTTCTTCCTTACTCCTGCGTTGGGTTCATGACTCCCTGGGAATCGTGTCAGGACGAGACCAGCAGGTCGTGGGAGGCCATGCTAGGAGAATCCCTCAATGAGTTCTCCATGAAGCTTTATGCCCACCTCAGCCAATCACAGCCCATGAAAAACCTGCTCTTCTCTCCAATCAGCATCAGCGGGGTGTTAACCCACCTGTTACTAGGTAAGAAAGAGAGGGTGGGGTTTCTTTAAAATGGAACATGGGGAGAGGTTGTCCAACTGCACTCATACTCTAGACCTCAGTTCTTTTGAAAATGAAGCAACACTTGATATCAACTCTCACTGAATGATTGATGCATGGAAGGCCAAATAAAATACATACTGTTTCATCCTCTCTCTCTCTCTCTCTCTCTCTCTCTCTCTCTCTCTCTCTCTCTCATTAGGGGCTCGTGGCAAGACAAGGAGAGACATGGAGACGGCTCTCTGTCTGTCTCACGACTTCTTCTGTGTTCATTCCGAGATGAAGAAACTGAAGCTGAAACTTCAGGACACACTGAAGATGGCCTCCCAGATCTATTACAACCCCAGTACTACCAGAGCACAATTAGTACTCATGATAATTATAGCTTGTTCTCCACATATCATTTTGAATTCTCGTCGTATATTGTCAATTTAATCATGAGTCGCCATCCCCCCTTAACTCACTGTCTGTCTGACCGTCCGTCCATCCGTCTGTCTGTCCACCTCTCTGACATTCCCTCTCGCTCCCCCTCAGATATGAAGTTGAGTGAGTCCTTTACCAACCAATCCATGCAGTTCTATGATGCGGATCCAGTCAAATTGACCAATAGCAGTGAGGTAAACGTGGAAATGATCAACAGTTGGGTTGCAAAGCAGACAAATAATAAAATCAAAGAGCTGGTCGACTCTGTTCCCGCCCACACCGAACTGCTACTCCTCAATGCTGTGTATTTCAATGGTCAGTATCCTGTTTGTGTGTTTGTGCATGTGTGTGATCCAAGTAAGCTCTTGGTAAGCACCGATGCTCAATCTATCTGATAGGATATAGTCTATTTTAGTGGATATGGAGTATGTGGATTATAATAATATCTGTTTCAGGTCAATGGAAGATGAAATTTGATGCAAAATCCAAAATGTTTCCATTTGTGAAACTGAATGGTGATACTGTGAAGGTGCCTGTCCTCTACAGTGCCAAATACAAATTGGCTGTGCAATATGTCCCGGCAGTGAAGGCACAGGTAACCATTTTGATTACACACACCCACACTTACATGCACAGATACACTGTAAGCAATCACACACGATCTACGTAACATTCTAACCTTGTCAATCACCCATAGGTGGCGATGTTCCCTCTCTCTGGTGCAAGTAGCTTGTTCATCTTGCTCCCGCCCACTACCAAGCTCACAGACCTGCAATTGGTGGAGGGGAAGATGACGGACAGGGCAGTGAGCCAGATGGTGGAGCAGATGAATCAGGTGTCTCCCCAGGCCACCGAGGTCACTCTGCCCAAAATCAAACTGGACATCCGGACCGAGATGAACACCCTGCTCAGGAAGATAGGTCGGTCTGTATGCGTGTCTATCTGTCTGTCTTATAGCTTACCTGCTGCCTGACTGTTCGAATTATAAGAGTGTGCATTTTGTTGTGGCCACCTGATCCAACTAACCACCAAGCCCTTGATTAGTTGAACCAGATGTTTTTGCTTGGCTACAACAAAAATGTCTTCATCCAGGAGCAGCAATGGATTTCACCGGGTCGTTCTAAGTCAACCTAAACCAACAACTCTGGCGTTTCTTGATTTGCCTCTCTCACTTCTCTCCCTCCCTTTCTTCTACCTCCCTCTACCTTCTGCCCTTCTCCGCTCTCCTTCTCCATATCTCCCTCCTCTTACTCCCACACCTCTTTCTTCCCTTAGGTTTGTCGGAGCTGTTCGACAGCACCAACCTGTGTGGCCTCTACCCCGACAACGAGTTGCTCCTGACGGAAGCCCGCCACCGGGCCTTCCTCTCCCTGACGGAGGAAGGTGTGGAGGCTGGGGCGGCCACTTCCCTCTCTTTCTCCCGCTCCTTCTCTTCCTTCTCAGCCCTCAGACCCTTCCTGATGATACTGTGGAGCGACCAGGCCAAGGCCCCACTGTTTGTGGGCCGAGTGACCGAGCCGTGAGAGAAGGAGGAAGAGAGAGGGAGAGAGGGTAGCATGCATATAGAAAAAAAGCCATGTTTGCAAAAGAAAAGGACAACTTCCTTCTATGAAGTTACATGTTCATTGTAACTTCGTAGAATGACTGGGGCTTGCTATAGGTTGTCACAAAATGCATGACTTATCAAACAATAAAAGTTGACATCTCTCCACATGTGGTATGGACATCTTTTTGTACGAATGTGCTATTTAAATCACTCTTCTGTCCAACAACGTACACAGTAGGTCACTGAAACGGGTTCAGTTTATTTTTTTAAAAGTAGTTCCACAAACTCACCACAGGATGTCAATCACACCGTATGTTCCACATAGAGATAGCCATTACGTCAGTGAGTACACAGGGATGCTGTAACAATAGTCCTCCCGCTCCGCCCTGTCTCCCCATTCCCCGACGCTAAAGGTTTTAAAGCAACTGCGGACCGAGTAAAGCGTCAAATTGAGCAACTTACCCTGAATTATTTTTTTTTACAAACAAAAATTACAAACCAACGAGTACACATCAGCGATGATAGCTCAAACAGATTTGATTGATGATACCATGTCAATGATGTCAACCATAAAGAAATTGCCATTGATTAATGTTAGTTACATGTGCATATATATGACAATCGTTACACATGCAATTCTTTATTAGAATGTGATGATGCATATGGTTTGTTTTTGTCACATGATGAACAAAGTCAAGTTGGCTTGACCGACAACAAGTAAAAGAGATAGAGAGAATCTGAGTGAAAATAAACCAATCAGATCACCTGGACAAGATAAGAAATATCTCCAAGTCCAAGCCTGGCTTCACATGATAAGGAATATCCCGGAGAGGGAAGTACATACATACTAAGTAACTTGTGGAATAGACACCGGCTGGGATGCGGTTTTAACCAATCAGCATTCAGGATTAGACCCACCCGTTTGTATACATACTCAGTATTGCGTACAAAAAAACCCATGAATGCATCTTTGACAACATATCACGGAGTGACATCGGAGATGTTTATCAATTGATTATCAACTTCACTGTTGTTGCTGCGCGTGGAGAGGATTTCTGTGTCATTAGTGTGCATAGAGAAGAACAGATTCCGCCCTCTCCACTCCACCACCATCTTTGTCAAGGTCCCTCAACGTGTGTTCTTGGTGACCGCAAAAGACCAGACGAGCTGAACTTCTCACACGTGGTCTCAGAGTTAAGTCCCTAGCTTTGATGATCCACGATCCGTGTCACATTTGACCTCGAGCCATGTTGAATCGGTTTTATTTGTTTTGTTTTTTGCTATCCGTCATGATTCCCTCATTCACACTTTTGTCCAAGTACAGATTTACAAACACAGAGATCCCAGACAACGATTAGAAAGTAAGAAAAAGTCCAGGTGACTGTTGACTGACTGAGATGTCTAATTCACACTACACGGGCTGACCCAAACCATACTGTGCTGGCCTGGGTAATTTTCTTTTCACATTGTCCTTTTTTCATTCAAGCAACTACAGTAGATGAGTTACCAGGCCAGTGCAGTACAGCTTGGCTTGACTTGGCTGTGTTTGGCTCAGTAGTGTGAACAGGGTAATAGTGTGCTTTAGTGGACCAACGTTGGAACTATAAGGTGTCCAAACTGTAGCCAGGGGCCACAGGATTGGGCCTCTGTCCTTAGGGTGGTTAACCCCTCGAGGTCTGTCTCTGGTAAAGGAATCCATGGTGAGAGGTCACTGTCTACGTTATGGCAGTGTTTTTTTTGTTGTTGCAAGGGAGGGTGGGGGAGAGGGGTGTCCATGAGTGTGTTCAGATTCAATGCATGAACACGCACACACACACAGACATGTACACAACGCACACACACACACTTGCAAGCATGCACACACACACACAAACGTTGTGTCGGTATCCTTTGATCCTGCAGGTACTTTAGTCCATGATTGTCCACACAGTCCAGTGGTCAAGCCTCTGGGAGGGATTGTTGCCATGCTGAGTATAATTCATCACAGCCAATCTCTCTTTCCTCTTGGGAAATCCATCACAAGGCGGCGGGAGGGGGGGGGGGGGTCTCTGTTGTCCATCCCCGGGAACTCTGTTGTCCAACCAACCCATGGTAGTCTTTTAAGCTCCATGGCTCTCTCATAAAAACAGCCTGGGTAGTCTCTCTCGCATAGTTCCCTAAACTCCTAGACCTAGACACTTGTAGACCTAGAACTAGACACTTCTAGACCTAAACTCCTAGACCTAGACACTTCTTGAATTCCCCATCTTAGACATTGATCAAATGTCAAATGAACCTATTCCTTTGGCTATAGATGGAGTTTTTGCCATATTTTTCACACAAATCGTTTTTTTCTTATTTTTTTTCTCCAAGATGGAACATTGGAATGTCTACAAGAGACTCACCGAAATTGAAAAAAATCCAGTCATTTATAAATATAATCTTACCGTAAGGGCGCAGAGAACTAGAAGGAAACTCTCCTCGAGAGCTACTGGGATGTTCATGCTTTTATTCCAGGCCAGCATGAACACACCCGATGACACTTATTGTTGTCCAGACTGCATTAGGCTGGAGCTGGAGCAAAAGCCTGCACACCCAATAGTTGGTATTTGATAACCTCTGATAACCCCTCTTTAGAGTAGGGGGCTATAGTTTGTTTGAGACTGCCGCAGAAATCTCTCTGTGCTCTCTAGCTTTCAATTAACTAAAATTCAAAGGTCAAAGGGCACAGAGCAGGGGTCAGAGAATAATTCAGACTGAGGGTTATCTTGTGTGACTGTCACCAAGGAAAATTGACTCACTGGACTGCCAGCCATACTGTTGCACATGTGACAGGACATCAGTTTGTTAGACCATGGGGACATCCAGGAAACATAGGAGTCAGTCTCGTACTGTAGGAGTGAGTCTCGTACTGTAGGAGTGAGTCTCGTCTCTTTTGTTCTGTCTTTCTTCACAGCTCCATGCTTCAGGGTTCACGGATGGAGACATTTGGAGAAGGACGAGACACGCTTACAGTCAAACCCACACGCGCGCATGCACAACGCATGTTCACACACACACACATTTGTATGCTAAATGTATGCACACACAACAAGTCACTCACACACAAAGACACATACACACAGGAAGATATGGGGATATACAGACACCCACTGTCATCACGTACAGACATCGGACAAGTACACAGTGACAGTACAGTCAGACGGAACCTTTTGTGCTTTATCACTATGGTGTGCCAGTTTTCATCAGAGCGAGAACCACCATAATAAAAAATCTATAGTAGGTGACTTATCCAACTTGTCCTCATCACTTGGGTACTTTGTGAAGTAAATCAGGGATGCAGAGGAGGGTATACACATGCTAATGCTGTTAACGCACCTTGGTGAATACTGTTTTCACACCTATTACGCTAAATTAGCACTAGCACTGTTAGCGCTGTTAGTACTGTTAGCATTGCTAGCGCTGTTAGTACTGTTAGCGCTGTTAGTACTGTTAGCATTGTTAGCGCTGTTGGCACAATCAATGCTAGAACTGAGTCATGGGTAACTGCATACGTGGAGTGTGTCTGAAAGTGGACGTGAAGTGGTTGGATCAACACAAGAACACAAAAGAAGTGGTTGGATCAACACAAGTAGGTTAGTGGAAAGTGAATCAGCTAATTAGGCAGATTTATTGGCGCTAAAGATCGTTTTGCATGGCTGATTGGGCCGCACGAGGAGTGTATAAGCCAGTGAGAATGACTTGCGTACCGTTACTGTTGTATCGAGGTGTCTGCCAACCTGAGGGCGCTTCCCACTAGGCAGCTGTATCAGCTGTGTCGCCAGCAGTAGCTAGCACGGCCATTTTTTGCCCTCTCATTATTTTTATTTCAAGTAGGATGGCAATCTACACAATACATAACAAATATTGCTAACTATCTCGGTGTCACATTGATACGGTCTACTCAATAGGGGAGGGCATGAACGGCAACAACACCGGGACACAGTGTCCTTCGCTTCCGCTCGCTAAGCACTTTTGTCCCACAAAGGTGTGGGAAGTAGTTACTTATTGTAGCCAACATCCGGGTGACAGTCACAGTAAGCACACAGACACAACACATACAAGCAACAGTACACCCATCATCAGTACTTTTAATGAAAAATATTTTTTAATGTTGTCAGTTTTATTCACTGAAAACATACAATTCTTTGTAGCGGTGAAATACAATTTGGACTCATCTTCTGGCTTCAAAAGTGAAGTCCAAGCAACGAAGAAGCGAGAGAAGAAAAAAAACAACACCGCTCAGTCAAAACCGTCTAACCAATAACAGAGCGCTGATGTCACACCCATCGCTGTCGATCCACCCACTTTATTCGCCACGGCCACTTTCAGAGACACACCAAGTATGCAGTTGCCCATACGTCCTAGAACAGTGAGAGCAGTTAGCATTAGCGCTGCTAGATGCCAGTCATCTTTTACCCACCTTTTTCAACTGCATCCCTGGTAGAAACAACCTGGCGATTCCAACGTTCGTAACAAGACCTTGTTGGGCAATGGGCCCACAGGCGCTCACAGACTGTTCCAGTATTGGAGTTTACAGTGCAAGTAAGAGGTTATACACTGTTCATGTACATTTGAATGGCTGAAATGCAAGTGACGTCACAATATTGAGGGCCAAGGTCAAATTGGTTAGCACTTTCACGTTAAACATTTCAATGAGGGACATTTTCACAAATGTACTTACTTAGAAAACAATCTAAATTGGGATAATTACCCACTATTATTATTTGTATTATAATTAATATTGTTATTATTATATCATCATTATCCGTCTCATTATTGCATGTTTTATCACTATTATTACTTTGTTACTTTATTATTTTGTTCTTTCTTCACCATTCATTGATTATCATTTAATGATTGCGATAAAGTGTGTGTGAGTCAGTCACTGCGGGGGGGGCTCCGGAGGGGCTCCTTGCTGCGTGAGGGTGTGCCAGTACTCAACTTTCTTGCCGATGTGTTTGAGACACTCAAACCAATGTTTCAGCCTCACTCCCTTGGCATTTATGCCCAGTTCAACTCCACCTGTGAGAGAGGGAGGTAGAAGGTGGAAGGGAGAGAGAGAGACACACGCAGACAGACCCGCAGAGGGACACACAGGGAGACACACAAGGAGGGAGAGAACAGCAAGAAAAGGGGGAGAGATTAAGAAAAGCGGGGGGGGGGGGGATTGATAAATATTGATTAATTGACAGATAGGAGAGAGAGAGAGAGAGAGAGAGATGAGGAGAGAAAGAGAGTCATCCCTGGGAGGGTCATCTGACAGATAGTGGTTTTCCTGGCTGTGATTGCATAGTTGATGGAGTGTGAAGTTTTAAACACAGTATTTTGCAGACGCCGGCTTTCACAACACCTCAAACACTCTCAATAGCTCATCTGTGGCCCCACTAAGCCTTGGCATTAAACTCAGATACAGTGAGAAGTGTGGGGGAGGTTAATACTGTTCCCTTACGTAACTCACACTCCCTTGGAACCAGACAGACACATATCAAGACAGACACGCACAGTCCTCACACGTATAAAAACACAAACACACACACACATCTCACTGGGCACAAGCCTCAATTCAATATCTATTCCATGTTGGTTCAATGTAATTTAATTGAAATGATGAGGAAACAACATTGATTCAACCAGTGGTTTGCCTAGTGGGATGTGTGTAATTGTATGTGCGCAAACACACCTTGCCCCCTCGTAGCGCCCAAGTTTCAGAGAGCAAGTGTGTTGGAATACTCTTCCCACGTACCTTCCTAATGACCCCTTCTCATTCTTGCCACCTCCAAACACAGACACACACACAGTTGTACACACACACACACACACACACACACACACACACACACACACACACACACACACACACACACACACACACACACACACACACACACACACACACACACACACACACACACACACACACACACACACACACACACACACACAATCTGTTTGCTGAGTTTTTCTAGGCCACTCACATACCCCCCTAATGACATTCCAATCCCATCTCTCCTTTCCTTTCCCTTCCCTGACACCCCCCCCTCCACACACGTGCACATATTGCGATACCGTGTTCCCTGAGCCCGGAGGGCTGTGGGTGACAAACGGAGGGCGACAGTGTGACGCGGCGTGGGACGTGAGAAAGAAAGGCGAGAGAGAAACACTGACGGATGGGATGAATGAGGGAGGACCTGGTGGAGGCCGTCCCACTCCCTCTCTCTCTTTTCCTCCTCTTCTGTTCCTCCCCTTCTCCTCCCTCCTCGACACCTCTGTCTTTGTGCAAAACGAGAGGTCCAGTCCGCACATCAATTGCTCCCACAAATCAGGGTGGGGACACTGCCACTCTCGCTCCGTCTCTCCTCCTATCTCTCTTCCTTCCTTGATTACTCTATTTCTTTCTTTGATTTTTCCATCCCTTCTCCTTGTCTTCTTCTTCCATCATTCTTCCTGACCTTTACAGAGAGTATTTGTCACCGCATTTGTTTCTCCCTCTGCCTAATCTGTATTATCCCTTTTTTCCCCCCTCTCGGTCTCTCCCCCCTTTCTCTTTCCCCCCTTCCTCTTGTCTCTCCCGGTATCATGGGCCTTTGCCGCAGTGCTAACAGATCTATGCCGTCATGCATGTTGGCCATTACACCACAATGATAACAGTCAACAGTCTTGATAACAGACCAGTGTGTCAGAGCGATGGCCGCTTCCCCCTACTCTTCTGGCGTGGGTAATAACTCACAAACATTATGGCCCCAGCTCGAGAGAGAGGGAGAGAAAGAAAAATGGAGAGAGAGAGAGAGAGAGAAAAAGCATGAGAGAGAGAGAGAGAGGAGAGAGAGAGAGATGAGAGAGAGAGAGAGAGAGAGAGAGAGAGAGAGAGGGGGGGGGCATGAGGGAGAGATTGAGTGTGCGTGTGAAAGAGAGAGCAGGCCTGGGATAAATAGAAAGTGTGAGTTGAGAAAGAGAGCGATAGAGAGGGAGAGAGCGATAGAGAGAGAGAGAGAGAGAGAGAGAGAGAGAGAGAGAGAGAGAGAGAGAGAGAGAGAGAGCGATAGGGAGGGAGAGAGCGATAGAGAGGGCACGAGGGAGACAGTCGGAATGAGAGAGCGACTGTTACAGGGAGCCTCCAGACGGGAGTAAAACACTTTGATCTCAAGACCCTTCCAGCTCCCTGGGAGGCAATCCATTCTCCTCCAGCTGACTCCCCACCAGTTCTCCCTCACTCCCCCCCGCGCCGAAGCGCCTGCCTTCTGTGATATACAGTACACGCCGGGCCCCGTCAGAGCCGTTTAGTGCCTCACAAAGCCGTGTGAATCCGGCGTTTCACCCCGTCGAGGGTTTGAGGACTCCTTTCTGTCGCTCTCATATTCATTTCCCAATGCTCTTGCTTCTCCACATACAGTCCTTTCCCTCTTTTCTGCTCGTTTTTATCTCATCCCCCTCTTCAGTTCTTCCATTCATTCACTACTTCTCCTCCTTTCACTCACTCCCTTCCTCTTTTTTCCCTATGACGTCTTTGTCATCACACTGTGGCCTGCGTTGCTCTCCTCCTCGCACGCCCAAATTCTATTAAATAATTTTCTTTAGCTATATTTCTAGCTCTCTACCTCCTCTCCTCCTTTCACTCACTCCCCCGTTCACTTACCTATGAAGTCGTTGCTCATCCCCAGATCGTAGTCCCATACAGAGATCTCCAGGGTTTTCTTTGCCAGCTGGTCGTGTGGAACTTCGTAAACAAACTCCTGTAAGGAATAGAGGTTGAGAGAGAGGGGAAGGTATTCATGTATTCACACTTAGCGGAAAGTTATTCAGATTATTTTTAACATTGAATGTGAAACATGCATTGACTTAAATTCACATTGATGGTAGGGTAGGTGGTTATCTTCTACGGGACCCCCCCCCCCACAGGATGGTTTAGCTAACAAAGGCTAATGTGATTAGTATGAGGTTATAAGTAACAAGAAAATGTCCCAGGACATAGAAATATCTGATATCTGCAGAAAGCTTAAATTCTTGTTAATATAACTGCACTGTCCAATTTACAGTAGCTATTACAGTGAAATAATACCTTGCTATTGTTTTAGGAGAGTGCACCGTTATGAGCTTGAAAATGTATTAACAAACCAATTAGGCACATTTTGCCAGTCTTTTAAACAGAAATGCAATGGTTCATTGAATTAGTCTTAAACGTTGCCATACACTGCTGCCATCCTGTGGCCAAAATCTAAATTGTGCCTGGGCTGTAATAGAACATTATGGCCTTTCTCTTGCATTTCAAAGATGATGGTGCGTCACTTGAGTGGGTTGAGTCACTGACGTGATTTTCCTGTCCGGGTTGGTGCCCCCCCTTGGGTTCGTGCCGTGGGGGAAATCTTCCTTGGCCTATACTCGGGCTTGTCTCAGGATAGTAGGTTGGTGGTTGAAGTTGTCCGTCTAGTGGTGTGGGGGCTGTGCTTTGGCAATGTGGGCGTGGTTATATCCTGCCTGTTTGGTATCGTCGGAAGGGGCCACAGTGTCTCCCGACCCCTCCTATCTCAGCCTCCAGTATTTATGCTAAAATAGTTTATGTGTCGAGGGGCTAGGGTCAGTCTGTTATCTCTGGAGTATTTCTCCTGTCTTATCCGGTGTCCTGTGTGACTTTAAGTATACTCTCTCTAATCCTCTCTCTCTCGGAGGAGGACCTGAGCCCTAGGACCATGCCTCAGGACTACCTGGCCTGATGACTCCTTGCTGTCCCCAATCCACCTGGTCGTGCTGCTTGCTCAACTGTTCTGCCTGCGGCTATGGAACACTGACCTGTTCACCGGAAGTGCTACCTTGTCCCAAATCTGCTGTTTTCAACTCTCTAGAGACAGGAAGTGTGGTACAGATACTCTGAATGATCGGCTATGAAAAGCCAACTGCCATTTTCTCCTGAGGTGCTGACCTGTTGCACCCTTTACAACCACTGTGATTATTATTATCTGACCCTGTTGGTCATCTATGAACATTTGAAAATCTTGGCCATGTTCTGTTATAATCTCCACCAGGGCACAGCTAGAAGAGGACTAGCCACACCCTTCATAGCCTGGTTCCTCTCTAGGTTTCTTCCTAGGTTGCAGCCTTTCTAGGGAGATTTTCCTAGCCACTTGCATTGCTTGCTGTTTGGGGATTTAGGCTGGGTTTCTGTACAGCACTTTGTGACATCAGCTGATGTAAGAAGTGCTTTATAAATACATTTGATTGATTGATTGTATTATCTTTCACAAGATCTAATCTGTTATATTCTCCTACATGAATTACACATTTCCACAAACTTAAGTGTTTCCTTTCAAATGGTATCAAGAATATGCATATCCTTGCTTCAGGTCCTGAGTTACAGCCAGTTAGATTTGTGTATGTCATTTTAGGCGGAAATTGAAAATAAGGGTTCGATCCTTAGCAGTATTGAAGGAGATGGAAGATGTATTCAAATTATGGCACATACTGTATACAGTACTGGAATTAAATTATGGCATTAAATGCATGGGACAATAATCTTTCACAAATGCACGAGAAAGGGTAAGGCTATAGATATCCATCACATCCAAGGGCATACAATTCAACTTGAACAAAAAAAGTTGACATGATATATTATACATCATGCACATCTGGTTGCCAAATGTGAGTCAGAGAAATGGGTTGCCAGATAGATGTTGGATCTTAATTTTATCACCCCTTTTGTGCCTAGGATTTTCCCGCACAGCAGGAAATGCAAACTTGTCATTTATTTAAGTTTTTTTTTTTAAGTCTAATGTCCCACTTTTAAATTTCGGGAATTTATTTGCCATTACGAGCAATGTATCAACCCATACAAAACAAAAATCATTATCCACATAACAACTCAAATGTCTTGTTGTTGCAGGATTATTTTCCTGCTGTAGCAAACGGCTCAAATTAAGATCCTTCATCTGTATGTGTTTATTGGGGAAAAAATGACAGATATTGGTTGATGTATTAGTGTATTGTGGTGCTCGGAGCGGGTGGAAGGACCTCATTAAACTCAGGATTGAGAGTTTTCTTCTTCACTGTGGTTTTGTACTTGGACTTTTTCCCCATATCAGGCTGCAGCACACTGAGAGAGAGAGAGGGGGAGAAAAGAGCGAGGGGAGAGAGAGAGAGAGGCATAGTAAGAGAGAGTTAGAGGGCAAGGGAGAGCACAGATGAGAAAGAGAGCAAGCGGACGCGAGATTGAGAGGGAGAGGAAGAGAGAGGTATGAAGGGAGAGCAGGAGAATGAGAAAAAGAGGGAATCTTAATTAGACAGTTGACAGCATGGCGACCGAAAATGCCACTTTCCCCCCATTTTTCTGATGCAGGTCTTTTATACAGGTCTTTTATTACTTCTGAAACATCAAAGCCAATTATCTGCCATTTTGTCTTCCGCCACGGCGTGACATTAAACCCCACTTGAACGAGGGATGAAAATAGAACAGAGAGAGAAACAGAGAGAGAAACAGAGAGAGAAACAGAGAGAGAAACAGAGAGAGAAACAGAGCGTTAGCAAAATTCTCAAAGCGTGAAAGAAAAAAAGAGGAGAAAAAAATCAGAGCCGAAAACATTCATTAAATTTTTTTTGGGGGGGGGGGGGTGAGAAATCGCTGATGAGAGAGTCAGAGACTTGAAAGCTCAAGCCAAGAGCGGGACAGACGGCTTCCCAGAAGGCCATTGGTTTTTATTGGAGGAGTCATCAGCATAAATTCAGGCGGAGAAGTCAAGATGTTCTAGCGGGGGAGAGATATCTCACTCCCCAACGCCACCCACCTTCAGCCCAACGTCAATAACACGTGCTCACTGACAAGCTAATAGATGGGCCGCTAGGCTAGGGTTTGTACACAACAACAAGACAGGAGAGAGGGAGAGAGGGATGAGAGAGAGAAAGAAAGAAAGATCCAGTATGAGAGAGTTCTCAACCAACCCAGTGAAAAGAAAGAAACTAACTGGGTTTGTTTGAGAAGAGGGAGAGAGGGATGTTTAGAGAAAGAAAGAGATAGAAAGATGGAAGAGGACTGGTCACCCCTCAGAGCCTGGTTCCTCTCTAGGTTTCTTCTTTGTCCACTGTGCTTCTACATCTGCATTGCTTGCTCTTTGGGGTTTTAGGCTGGGTATCTGTATAAGCACTTTGTGATAACTGCTGATGTAAAAAGGGATTTAGAAAACAAATTTAAAGTTGATTGATTGAGATAGAGTCCTCAACCAACCCAGTGAAAGAAATTGGATAAGAGGAAATTTAAGCTAGGAGAAAAATTAAGACAGAGAGAGGGATGGAGGGAGAGACAAGAGTGAAATAATGACAAAAACTGCCAATTTCACACAGAGAAAAAAAAAGATATAGAGAAAAAAAAAGGAGTGACAGAGAGACAGAGAGAGAGAGAGAGAGAGAGAGAGAGAGAGAGAGAGAGAGAGAGAGAGAGAGAGAGAGAGAGAGACAGACAGACAGACAGACAGACAGAGAGAGAGAGCGAGAGAGCGAATGACAGCAAACCAGAGTGAAAGAGTAAAAAAAAAACAACAGCCAATTTCACACAGAGACAGAGGATAGAGAAACAGAGTGACAGTTGGACAGCGGGGAGAGCGAGGAGAGAGAGGAGCAAAACTAACTGCCCAGTTCAGAGGCTCACACATCAACACAACACAGACTAAGATGACAGTTTGCTCACTCAGCACCAGAGGAACAGGGTTTGCACCCCTACTTAGTGTGCTTCCTTTGAACAGAACCTTACAGGCCATGGTCGAAAGTAGTGTACTATATAAGGAATGGACTGCCATTTGGGATACAGAAAACTGACATCCTTGTTTCAACTATATCATGTCTCTTTATGGCGTCTGGTTTGAAGCAATTATCATCTGCATTAACAGAGAGAGGAAAATAGAGGAACGGCAAGTAGGCAACACACCAGCTCCTCTGGAGAGGTTTATATTGGTCTTTAAAATGTTGATGGAACGTTGCTCTAATATTTCAGTTGATCTGTGTCCGAGAAGAGAGGAAAACAGAGGAAAGGCAGGCAACCCACCTAGAGCAACTGACCTAGAGGTCAATATTGGTCGGCAAGACTGTAATGTCTGCTTCCAACTCACACTCTCAAACACATAGATCCCCCTGAGCGCAGCTCACTCTCCAGATTCCAATCACCTGAATTCTGATCACCTGTTCAAACACCTGGACGTCATTATCACACACTGTTTAGTTCAGTTCTTTGCACCCTGTCATTGTGAGGTATTGTTTGTTTTGTGACACACTTCTAGTCGGAGCGCTGGTTTTCCTGTAATTTAATCCTCCCGTGTATGATAGCTTTTGCCTATTCCCTATCTGTACTTTGTATTTCCTGTTATGAACCTACTGCCTGATCTCCCAGACGACGTTACTAGCCTTTTCCCTGCCTGCACCGTTGCCTTTTTGGACCCCCTGTGTATGACCTTCTGCCTGCCCCTGGACCCAGCTACCTGCCTCTTCCCGTGGTCCTTTACAAATAAACGTCTGCTGCACCCTGAGCTTGGAACCAGCTATCTGTCTCCCATCGTGTTCATTACAAAGACATTGATGGAGTAGCCTCTTGGTCATTCTTAACAGGGCCGAAGGGGTTGTGTGGGTGATTGTGATTTTGAAATATGCTTAAGTGAATTGTAAGGTCCAGTAGTAGGCGGCTCCAAGCATACGAGTCAATCATAACTCGGAAAGGATAGGAAAAGGCCCCCTGGACATTTGTAATGAGAAGTACACTAGCATAGAATTAAGTACAACATAATACATCTCTATGGTTATTATAAGAGTGCCTGAGTCAGGGATCTCCTAGTCCAAGATCATCCATCAAATCTTGGATGGGTGTGCAGGCTTTTGTTCTGGCCTAGCATATATATATATATATATATATATATATATATATTTTTTTTTTTCAAACAGTCAAATGATGATCACACTCTTGTTTAAATAACCTGTATAGTTGCTACTGACAGTATTGACATTACTGACATGCTTGATTGACATGAGTGGGACCCTCCCCTGCGAGGGTATGTAGGTGCCTACCACATTCTTCCTACTTAAGGCTCTGACACAGGCGATTCGTGCCGAAAGGGGATTGTTTCTCCCACCAATGAATCGATCAGATTTACCCAGCAACAGAGGGCTCCTTTTTCTTAATTCTCCCGGATAGTCAACAGTTGAAGAATCCCGGGGTAAGGAATGTGTTTTGGAGTCAACGTTGATTGTTTGAAACTGACATCCTTGTTTCTCACAGCTCTGCCCCGTCTTTTTTTTTTTTTTGGGGGGTCGGCTTTGGTTGAAAGCCCCTGGACAATTGTAATGAGAAGGTTATTAAGAGTCTGACTCAGGGACTCTGGGAACCCATTTGTCTTGCTCTTGGCTCGCTCATCGATGAGTAGCATATACAGTGGGGCAAAAAAGTATTTAGTCTCTTAAAGAAGAAGTTACAGGTCTGTGAGAGACATAAATCTTGCTTGTTTGTAGGTGACCAAACACTTATTTTCCACCATAATTTGTAAATAAATTCATTAAAAATCCTACAATGTGATTTTCTGGAATTATTTTTCTAATTTTGTCTGTCATAGTTGAAGTGTACCTATGATGAAAATTACAGGACTCTCTCATCTTTTTAAGTGAGAGAACTCAGTTGGTAGAGCATGGCGCTTGTAACGCCAGGGTAGTGGGTTCGATCCCCGGGACCACCCATACGTAGAATGTATGCACACATGACTGTAAGTCGCTTTGGATAAAAGCGTCTGCTAAATGGCATATATTATTATTATTATTATAACTTGCACAATTGGTGGCTGACTAAATACTTTTTTGCCCCACTGTATATATTTTTTGTCCCCCCCCCTCTAAAAATGGCTCTGAAATAGTGTCATGCGTTGACCATTTTGATAATGCTCTGTCTCTTGTTGTTCTCTTTCCTCATGTTACAGGTGTTAGTGCTGGGTTGGAGCAAAAGCTTGCACACCCAATAGCTTTCCAGGACCAGAGTTGGAGACCCGCAGCCATAAGTTATGCTGTGTCCCAAATGGCACCCTGTCCTCTGTAAAGTTTACCCTATGGGCCCTGGTCAAAAGTAGTTCACTAGATAGGGAATAGAGTGCCATTTGGGATGCGGCCAATGTGTAAATTCATGTGAGCCCAAATATTGAACCCTACTTAATCTCTTAACACATTTGTTGCAGGTGTATGAAACTGCAGACAGCACACAAATCAACTTCCAGCTTCGTGTACTGTGGGCTATATCTATACGTGGTGATATCACATGCACATATGCACGCGCACAGACAAAGATGCACCCACACACATGCACGTGTACATACACACACGGTAAGTCCCTGACCAGCAGCCAACTACTGCCGTGCAGGTGTGTACGAAGCAATGCATTCTGGGATGCCAGGGGCATAGCGGATCTTAGCTGCTCTAAAAGTAGGTTCAGCGACACACACACACTGAAACAGAGTGAGAGAGAGAGAGATAGTGGCATCCACACGCACTGCAGTCACTCTCCTACAGACAGTTGAGAATAAGTCTGACAGGTAACAATCACACAGGCCCGCATCCCAAATAGCACTCTATTCCCTAAAACACTACTTTGCCCCGAGCCATATGGGCCCTGGTGAAAAGTAGTGCACTAAATAGGGAATAGGGTGTAATTTGGGCATCCCATAGGGCTCTGGGCAAATGTAGTGCACTGTTTAGGGAATAGGATGCCAATTGGGCTGCACATCTTGGCTGTGTTTCAGAGCATCAATTCTGCTCCGTCGCTGATCACTGACTCACCGAGCAGATCAATAACTGTCATTTGCAGATCAGTCAGTAGATCTAGAATGATACTCTCAAATACAGCCAAGGAGTCAGGGTCACAGTTTGCAAGCAAGTGTGCACTTATAATTGTAAAAGTTACAGACCGCCATGAGGGGGAAATGATGACTCACCATTCTTATGATGATGAAACGTCAAAGCTTTTTAACCGAAATAAACAGAGAGCTGCGCCTTTTCCCACTCATGTAAAACCTCACATTTCAGCTGCACCTCCACTCACTTTTGAGCACTGTCTTTCCCTACAGACTTACAGAGTATGTCTTTGAACCGCCGTCACAAGCAGTACAGGCAAATAGTTGCTCCCTTTGAGGAACAACAAAAGAACACAGACAGGCACGACAGAACTCGTCAAAATAGGATTAACAGGACTCCTCGCTCTGAGGCGATACAACAGCAGCCGCAGTTGCAACACTCCGCTGCTTCTGATTCTACCGACCAGCTTGACTGAACACACTTCAAACAAACACACGGAACAACGAGAAGAGAGATGGTGTCTCCGAACGCAGCTCAGACATAATAGGCTACTAACTAAAAAGCAGCTGGTGAATTTCAAAGAGATTTGAGACTGTGAGAGAAGAGACAGTGTCTCGAACGCAGCTCAGACACAGGCTACTATATGACAGGCAGTGTATGCCAACAAAGAAATTCTAAGAGAGTTGAGACTGTACAAGACGAGAGAGCGAGAGGGTCGAACGCAGCTCAGATATAGGCCTCGCTCCTGAATAACAGGCGAGGAATCTCAGAGACAGGAAAGACGAGAAGCTAAGAGAAAAGAGACTTGAACGTAACTCAGACAGAAGCCTACTTAATCACATGGAGTGGATGTCGTAGACAAATAATTGGATTTGTGACTGTAAAATAAGAGAGTGCCTTGAACATAACTCAGATACTGAACTGCAGATCCAACACAGCAAAATATGAGAAACTCTGTGCCTAAAATAAGATTTTTGACGTTGAAATAAGAGAGCTCCTTGAACGCAGCTCTGACATACTAAACAACAGATACTGCATGTCAAAGATTTTTTTTAAAAGAGATTAAAATGAGAGAAAAACAGAGACAATCTCTTGGCTCCAGGACTCTATCGCGCCGTACATCAAAATAGATGCAGATAAGACACCCAGCTCTGGCTCTGAAGAACAGGAACCAATCAATGAACAGCAAAAAGTGGAGAAAAACGAGGAAAAGGGAAAAAAAGAAGAAAGAAAAACAGCTCTATTTGTCCCCCACGAGTCTGCTTACTGCTTCTCTGCTTCGTTCCTTTGTCTGATTCTAGTCTTCGCTTCACAGCTCAATAATCTCAATGGGGAAGTTGGAGGAGTAGTACAAGTTTCGGGGAGTCACGATTGAGAATGAGAGTATACGTGGTTAGTGATAGACCTCTTTAAGCCCCTGTTGACTAACCTCTCCTCTCCATCTCTTGGTCTGTAGACGGAGTTCCTACCTCCTACATATTTTCCTACATTTCAACAGGAACGGGGGGTGCAGAGGATTACGGGTTGGTGATGCATTAAACATATCTATATCACTCCAATGCATGCAAATCTCTCTCTCTGTCTACCTCGCTACCTCTCAATGCTTGGCTTTGACCAGTCAACTGACATTTACTCCTGAGGTGCTGACCTGTTGCACCCTCTACAACCACTGTGATAATTATTATTATTTGACGCTGCTGGTCATCTATGAACGTTTGAACATCTTGGCCATGTACTGTTATAACAACTAACCCGGCACTGCCAGAAGAGGACTGGCCACCCCTCTGAGCCTGGTTTCCTCTCTAGGTTTCTGACTTTTTAGGGAGTTTTTCCTAGCCACCGTGCTTCAACATCTGCATTGCTTGCGGTTTGGGGTTATAGGTTGGGTTTCTGTACAGCACTTTGTGACGGCTGATGTAAAAAGGGCTTTATAAATACATTTGATTGATTATACATTTCTTATTATTTGTACCGTTGTCCAATCTCGTCTTTGATTTACACACTTGGATGTATAGTCTTTCCATTCAAGTCCCACCCTTCCTCACCACAGTTTACAAACAAGTGAACCCAGAGCCCTACGCTATGAATCAGAGGGGTAATACTACGAAGCAAGCTAGATCTCCTCAGCTAACTGAAGCTAGCCAGCTGCTAACTGCACGTGGATAGTCGAGCGCCAAACTCTTCGTTGAGGCAACGCTGAAACATCAATACACGGGGGCGAGTCAGTGCCACATTTACATTTGTGCCAAAATCTAAATGAAAGAAAAGTGATCTTGCAAATTCAGCAGGCTATGGCGTGAAAGTAGGCTTTTAGAAGGGCTGTCTTTATTTGATTTACTTATCGTGAATGACGTCTTTGCTGTGTTTTGGTGTTTCCCTCGCTCCTATCAATGAAATATTTGTATTAAATCCTACAAAAGGTTTTACTCTGGGTGAAGTTTTCAACGCGTTCTGACATGATTAAATGTGTAACATGATAGGTATTTTAACGTTACTCTTTTTTTTTTTAACACGACCATTTGAAATCTTTCCTCAAACGAAGGGGAAGACCGGCGCAACTTTTGCGAGCGGGAGGGGATCGGATTTCATTGGCTCTCAACTCGCAGCAAAGGCACTTTGTAAAAATCGTATGTAGATATACCGCTCTGTTTCAATTGAAAGTTGCAGATGATGCCTCATCAAAATCAACACTACAAGCAAACAACAAAAATGACTTTTTTTTTTTTAGTTGATGAAACCATGTAGGCGTAGAACCCGAATCGAATGACTGTCGGGGATTTTCATATTCAGGTGCGAAGTGCATGAATAACGATTAGCCACTTACGCCGAGAGTGTCGTCCCAAATGGCATCCTATTTCCCCTAGTGCACTACCTTTTGACCATGGCCCGCAGGAAATGTGGTGCCATTTGGGACTCCGGCGCAGCCTGAATGCTCTGTCAAGACACGATGCCGACAGTATATGTACAGTACAGGTTCTCATATGAATAACAATGAACCCGCTAGCTTACATAATGCCACCACAGTGATTCCCAATGTGCTCCTAGGAAACCTTTCGCGACTGCACAATTCTTTAGCTGCAGCCCAGAACCAGCACATCCTGCGCACCCGATTCAACCAATCAAAGGCTTGACGAGTAGCTGATTAGTTGAATCAGGGGTGCTATCTTCCCAAACTGGAAGAGAAAATATGCAGTCGAGGGGGTAAGTGTGAACAGATTGGGAAACATTGACTAGTGACAGTGTCGACTCTAGAGAGTTAGAGCAGTTGATTATTTATTTATGCTGCTTGTATTCCTCTATGCCAGTCAGTCCCCTGTCAATTTGTATGGGAGCGTAAATAAAGTTTCAATGTGTCATGACTCAGGCACTAAGGTTGTGGTAGAGTCTGTCAATGTGACATACTGTATAACAATATATGTACTGTATACAACATTCTATTGGTTGCAAGAATTTTGTAGAGTCATTTAAATGGAAAAGACTCTACGTTTTGAATCTGTTGTCGTTCTATGGAAACGCTAAAACAACATCTCTTCCCAACTATGTTGCCATATATACGGCACAGCTGTCGTTAAATGACACTGGTATACTTTTTTATTCAGCACAATTTTCTTTAACCAATTTTGGTCTTTAATTCAGGGCCGACAGACAAGTTATTTACTTTCTCCCCCTTCCACTTGCCTCTTCCAATTTTGCGGTAATGCTAGAGAGCCTTTGTTGCTGACCTATATGATCCAGCCGGCACAACTGGGATGACTGCTGACTGGCATCTAGCAACAGGACACCACAAGACCTACCAATGTATAACAACAAGTAATGTGAAACGACAAGGGACAACAACAACAAACTTTCCTCCATTCGTTCCTCCATCCGTTCCATCCATCATCACATCATCATTCCGTCCTTTGTGTGTGTGTGTGTGTGTGTGTGTGTGTGTGTGTGTGTGTGTGTGTGTGTGTGTGTGTGTGTGTGTGTGTGTGTGTGTGTGTGTGTGTGTGTCAAGACTTACATCTTGACGAAGGGGTCAGAGTACCCATTGGAGTCCATGGCGGCGAGGTGGGCACAGCGTACGATGCCAACCAGTAAACAGCTCTTTTCTGGGCTGTAGCAGAGCGACACCAGGATACGACCACGCTGGGGGAGGGTGTGACACAATTAGCCACGACACCACTACAAATCTAAAAATCAACTTTATTCATAGTGCCCTTAATGTATGCCAATTAAATGTCAGATTTAATTAATGTATGTCAGATTAAAACCAACACATGTAAAACAGGCAATTAAAAAAAACATACAATAGGGTAATTTAAGTTATAAAATGAATGAAAATAATAATATTAATTGAATTGCATATTGGGAAATCAATGACAAGGCTGTCAATAACCCTGGGATTAGTACTACTGTTGTAATCGTGGCATCACTGTTATTAGTACTACTACAGTACTAGTAGTAGCACAACTAATGTTAGTACTCCTGCTACGGCCACTACTATATCTATATGACAATCTCCACTATTTTTTATATATATTTTTTTTATTTCACCTTTATTTAACCAGGTAGGCAAGTTGAGAACAAGTTCTCATTTACAATTGCGACCTGGCCAAGATAAAGCAAAGCAGTTCGACACAAACAACGACACAAAGTTACACATGGAGTAAAACAAACATACAGTCAATAATACAGTAGAAAAATGTGTCTATATACAATGTGAGCAAATGAGGTGAGATAAGGGAGGTAAAGGCAAAAAAAGGCTATGGTGGCGAAGTAAATACAATATAGCAAGTAAAACACTGGAATGGTAGATTTGCAGTGGAAGAATGTGCAAAGTAGAGATAGAAATAATGGGGTGCAAAGGAGCAAAATAAATAAATAAATACAGTAGGGGGAGAGGTAGTTGTTTCGGCTAAATTATAGATGGGCTATGTACGGGTGCAGTAATCTGTGACCTGCTCTGACAGCTGGTGCTAAAAGTTAGTGAGGGAGATAACTGTTTCCAGTTTCAGAGATTTTTGTAGTTCGTTCCAGTCATTGGCAGCAGAGAACTGGAAGGAGAGGCGGCCAAAGGAAGAATTGGTTTTGGTGGTGAACAGAGAGATATACCTGCTGGAGCGCGTGCTGCAGGTGGGTGCTGCTATGGTGACCAGTGAGCTGAGATAAGGGAGGGCCAGCCAACGAGAGCATACAGGTCACAGTGGTGGGTAGTATATGGGGCTTTGGTGACAAAACGGATGGCACTGTGATCGACTGCATCCAATTTATTGAGTAGAGTGTTGGAGGCTATTTTGTAAATGACATCGCCGAAGTCGAGGACTGGTAGGATGGTCAGTTTTACAAGGGTATGTTTGGCAACATGAGTGAAGGATGCTTTGTTGCGAAATAGGAAGCCAATTCTAGATTTAACTTTGGACTGGAGATGTTTGATATGAGTCTGGAAGCAGAGTTTACAGTCTAACCAGACACCTAGGTATTTGTAGTTGTCCACATATTCTAAGTCAGAACCGTGTAGTGATGTTGGACGGGCGGGCAGGTGCAGGCAGCGATCGGTTGAAGAACATGCATTTAGTTTTACTTGTATTTAAGAGCAATTTGAGGCCACAGAAGGAGAGTTGTATGGCATTGAAGCTCGTCTGGGGGGTTGTTAACACAGTGTCCAAAGAAGGGCCAGAAGTATACAGAATGGTGTCGTCTGCGTAGAGGTGGATCAGATACTCACCAGCAGCAAGAGCGACATCATTGATGTATACAGAGAAGAGAGTCGGCCCAAGAATTGAACCCTGTGGCACCCCCATAGAGACTGCCAGAGGCCCGGACAACAGGCCCTCCGATTTAACACACTGAACTCTATCAGAGAAGTAGTTGGTGAACCAGGCGAGGCAATCATTTGAGAAACCAAGGCTATCGAGTCTGACGATGAGGATGTGGTGATTGAAAGAGTCGACTAAATGTATGACAATAATGGTAATCTTCGTACCTCTTCCTCAGCTACAGGTGTTCCTTGCTCCACAGTTTCTTTGTTGATGTCTTTGTTCTGAGTGGGAGAAGGGAGGTTGATTTCAATACACAGTTTGTAAATCATTAGAGCCCATTGGCGAACTGACGCATACACACACGCACACACACACACTCACACGCATATACTCACATCCACTACATACCTGTGTGATTCTCTCCAGACCCATTTTGAATCTTTTGCTCTCGCCCTTGCTCAGTTTCTTCAAGGCGACCCGGACCTCTCCGATAAACTCGTTACGACCGAGCCTGTCCATGTCGCACACACACAGCCTACACACAGATACACACAGACAGGCATGCCACATGCAGAAAGTGAGAAAGATACATTTCCTCTCAAGAGCTAGCAGTGAGCATTGCGGTCATTTGGATCCGTGTCTATC
This sequence comes from Oncorhynchus gorbuscha, assembly GCF_021184085.1. Lineage (NCBI taxonomy): Eukaryota > Metazoa > Chordata > Actinopteri > Salmoniformes > Salmonidae > Oncorhynchus > Oncorhynchus gorbuscha. The sequence goes on along the minus strand of NC_060189.1, from coordinate 48,736,875 downwards.
GGTAAACTCTGGGCTTCTCCAAGCTGCAAATAGAAGCCCCACTGAGCTACAGGTAACTGCCAGAATAATGGAAACACTTGAGGAAATGAGGGATACAAAGTATATTAAAAGCAGGTGCTTCCACACAGGTGTGGTTCCTGAGTTAATTAAGCAATTAACATCCCAGCATGCTTAGGCTACGATGGCTATGCCCCCATAGGATGACAATGCCCCATCCACAGGGCAGGACTGGCCGTTGAATGGTTTGATGAGCATGAAAATTATATACACCATATGCCATGATCATGTGACCAGATCTCAACCCAACACTTATGGGAGATTCTGGAGCTTCACCTGAGACAACATTTTCCACCACCAGACACTTATAGAATCTACGACAATGTGCATTGAAGCTGTTCTGGCTCGTGGAGCCCAAACGCCCTATTAATTTTGCCAGTTAACTGTAGCTACACTCTGTGATGTCTGTCTGCCTGCCTGTCTGAACGTCTGTCTGTCCGCTTTGTCTGTAGTGCACTTGAGACGTTTCAAGAACTGAGAATGGCCTAAGATATGTCTCACGTCTTTATGACAACTGCGGTATGCTAGTCGTGTTCACTCCTTCAACTGCTACTCTACCCTCCTGCTCTCAGATGTTCTCTCACCTTGCTGCATATCCCCCTGGGCTGTAGCCCGGGTGTTCTCTCTCTCTCTCTCTCTCTTTCTCTCTCTCTCTCTCTCACTCTCTCACTCTCTCTCTCTCTCTCTCTCTCTCTCTCTCTTTCTCTCTCTCTCTCTCTCTCTCTCTCTCTCTCTCTCTCTCTCTCTCTCTCTCTCTCTCTCTCTCTCTCTCTCTCTCTCTCTCTCTCTCTCTCTCTCTCTCTCTCTCTCTCTCTCTCTCTCTCTCTCTCACTCTCTCACTCTTTCTCTCTCTCTCTCTCTCACTCTCTCTCTCTCTCTCTCTCTCTCTCTCTCTCTCTCTCTCTCTCTCTCTCTCTCTCTCTCTCTCTCTCTCTTTCTCTCTCTCTCTCTCTCTCTCTCTCTCTCTCTCTCTCTCTCGCTCTCATACTCCCACTCCCAAAGTTCTTTGCATCTTTATCAGTGTGAGACATACCTCAGGGTCGCAGTAACATGCATTTGACCAATTCTTATATAACGGGATCAGTCGCCATTTTATGTGTCATTCTATATTAAATGATGGTGAGAGTTTGTTTTGCCCTCATTTCGTCGGGGGCGTGGACTCTACAAGGTGTCGAAAGCGTTTCCACATGGATGCTTGTCCCATGTTGACTCCAATGCTTCCCCCCGGGTTGTGTCAAGTTGTCTGGATGTCCTTTTGGGTGGTGGACCATTCTTGATACACACAGGAAGCTGTTGAGTGTGAAAAACCCAGCAGCGTTGCAGTTATTGACACAGACCGGCGAGTCTGGCACCTATTACCATACCCCGTTCAACAGCACTTGTCTCGCCTATTCACCAACTGAATGACACACACACACACACATAATCCATGTCTCAATTGTCTCGGGGCTTAAAAATAATTCTTTAACCTGTCTCCTCCCCTTCATCTACACGAAGTGAAGTGGATTTAACAAGTGACATCAATATTGGATCATAGCTTTCACCTGGATTCACCTGGTCAGTCTAAGGCATGGAGATATCATTGTTTTGTATACTCAGCGTAGAGAGACACAGTAGGACCTCAGTGATGGGAACATGTTGGATGGAGGTCTGAACCGAAACGTCTGAAATTCACCGTGCATCAAACCGTTACAGAAAAGGATTTATCGTGTTCTCTAATAATTTAGCCAGACATTATAAATAGCTTATGTGCTGCAGCACTTTTTTCTTCTTTATTTAATATGTGTACTGGAGTGGTTTGATCTTTGCCTGTTCAGTTGACTGGTTGGTCCTCTGAGGTTTGTGTCTTTGAGGTTCTACTGTCGAGAGAGAGAGAGGTGGGAACAATGTAGTTCTGCCATCAGACTGGCACTCTGTCGGTCTTGCCTGGGCTATGACAAGCTGCCGAACCAGGAGGCCGTCGTCTTGTCACACCGAGCCAACAGAACCTTTTCTACACCGCTGTGGAGCTCTCCATTGACTGACCGTATGATGCGGCGGGGTCAAGTTTCCCCTGGGTACAGATCTAGGATAAACTTCCCCTCGTCCAATCCTAACCTTATCCATTAGTTTTTTTTTATCGTGAATATCTCCCCTTTGGCATACATTTATTGTTTGAAGCAGAGAAATATGACATAAGAGCCAATTGCCAAGACCCAACCCTGTAGTTTACTAACAAGTATAGGAGCAGCATTTTTGAACAATTTAAGTTACAGCTATTGCCTTGCGCCTGAAGTTATAACACACAATAAAAGTCCTTGCTGGATGCTAAATGCATATTACCATTATCAGTCCCTATGCTACGCTACAATTCCCTATCCCCATCCACTCTATGCTACGCTACAATTCCCTTTCCCCTTCCACTCTATGCAATGCTACAATTCCCTATCCCCATCCACTCTATGCCACGCTACAATTCCCTATCCCCATCCACTCTATGCCACGCTACAATTCCCTATCCCCATCCACTCTATGCCACGCTACAATTCCCTATCCCCATCCACTCTATGCCACGCTACAATTCCCTATCCCCATCCACTCTATGCCACGCTACAATTCCCTATCCCCATCCACTCTATGCTACGCTACAATTCCCTATTCACATCCACTGCCTATGCTATGCTAATTCCAAATTCCCAGTGATTACTTTCTCTTTTCATCTATCACTCTCTCCCCTCAACTTTTTCTCTCTTTCATGGTTTGCCCTGCCTCCACTCCCCCACTGTCTATCTATTTCTATATAACTCTCTCTCCTACTCATCTGAAAATGTTCCCCCTCTCCCAAGCACTGTGCCTCTTTCTCTCCACCATTTCCCTCTCTTTCTCCACCTCTATCCCCTCTTTCTAGGAACCCCAATTCTCTCTTCTCTCCTCTCCTCTCTTTCCTTCCCCCTGTCTGTCCTCTTCTATACCCTCTTTCTTGGCATCCCTCCCACTCTCTCTCTTCCCTCATTCTTGGCATCCCCCTCTTCCCCACATTTTATCCTCTCTTTCTTGGCACCCCTCCCTCTCCCTCTTCCGTTCTGTCCTCCCTTTCCTGACTCTCCCTAGCTTCTGTGCTGGCCTGTGTATGGAAGCTGTATCCTTGGCTGGAGGTCAGGTGGCTTCCCCGGGCATTCAGGGTCTTTCCTGAATCCTTATCTACAAAGAGATGGAGTGTGTGTGTGTGTGTGTGTGTGTGTGTGTGTGTGTGTGTGTGTGTGTGTGTGTGTGTGTGTGTGTGTGTGTGTGTGTGTGTGTGTGTGTGTGTGTGTGTGTGTGTGTGTGTGTGTGTGTGTGTGTGTGTTTGGGGGCTTGGTGTGTGTTTGTGTCTGTGGGGAGGGGGCGCTACATGGCTTCTCTGCCCAGTGTCTGCCCTTGACTGCATGCCAGAGGGTATCTGTCCAGCACACACTGCAGACCAGATGCATTAGAATAAGGGGTGAGAAGTGTGTGTACAGTGCAATCAGAAAGTATTCACCTCCCTTGACTTTTTCTACAATTTGCTGTGTTAAAATGAATTAAATAGAAATTGTGCGTCACCGGCCAACACACAATATCCCATCATGTCAAAGTGGAATTATGTTTTTAGACATTTGTACAAGGTAATTCAAAATGAAAAGCTGAAATGTCTTGAGTCAATAAGTGATCAACCACTTTGTTATGGCAAGCCTAAATAAGTTCAGGAGTACAAATTTGCTGAACAAATAATAATAAATCACATAATAAGTGTGCAAGGTGTGCAATAAGAGTGTTTAAAATGATTTTTGAATTACCTTTACTCCACACACACAATTATCTGTAAGTTCCCTCAGTAAAGCAGTGAAATTCAAACACAGATTCAACCACAAAGACCAGGGAGGTTTTCCAATGCCTCGCAAAGAAGGGCACCTATTGGGTAGATGGGTCAAATGTTTTAAAGCGGACGCTCAATATACCTTTGAGCATGGTGAAGTTATTAATTACACTTTGGGTGGTGTATCAATACTCCCAGTCACTACAAAGATACAGACATCCTTCCTAACTCAGTTGCCGGAAAGGAAGGAAACAACCCAAGGATTTCAACATGAGACCATGGCCGCAAACAGAGAAAACTGAGGATGGATCAACAACATTGCAGTTACTCCACAATACCAACCTAAATTACAGAGTGAAAAGAAGGAAGCCTGTAAATAATACAAATATTCTTGTTGTTTGCAACGAGGCACTCAAGTAGAACTGCAAAAAATATGGCAAAGAAATGAACTTTATGTCCTGAATATGTTATGCAGGTGAATGAGGACCCAAAAGCGACTTGGCGAAAACAGAGTTTTTAATCCAGTAAGATACTTAACAAAACAAAAGGCATAATACTACTCGTAAAGACGAGAACAGACTGGAGACTTGATCAAGAACTGCAGGTTGCCTCGGGAAGGCACTTGAACCTAGCAGACTCAGACACCTGCTCACCACGCAGCATCTGAGGGAAACACGACACGACAGGGCAGAACATAGACACAGCACGGTGAATATAGACAAGGATCCGACAGGGCAGGTACGGAAAACAAGGAGAGAAATAGGGACTCTAATCAGGGAAAAGGATCGGGAACAGGTGTGGGAAGACTAAATGATTGATTAGGGGAATAGGAACAGCTGGGAGCAGGAACGGAACGATAGAGAGAAGAGAGAGCGAGAGAGTGAGAGAGGGAGGGGGAGAGAGAGGGATAGAAAGAGGGAAAGAACCTAATAAGACCAGCAGAGGGAAACGAATAGAAGGGGAAGCACAGGGACAAGACATGATAATTAATGACAAAACATGACAGTACCCCCCACTCACCGAGCGCCTCCTGGCGCACTCGAGGAGGAACCCTGGCGGCAACGGAGGAAATCATCAATAAGCGAACGGTCCAGCACGTCCCGAGACGGAACCCAACTCCTCTCCTCAGGACCGTAACCCTCCCAATCCACTAAGTATTGGTGACCCCGTCCCCGAGAACGCATGTCCATGATCTTATGTACCTTGTAAATAGGTGCGCTCTCGACAAGGACGGGAGGGGGGGAGGGAAGACGAACGGGGGTGCGAAGAAAGGGCTTGACACAGGAGACATGGAAGACAGGATGGACGCGACGAAGATGTCGCGGAAGAAGCAGTCGCACAGCGACAGGATTGACGACCTGGGAGACACGGAACGGACCAATGAACCGCGGAGTCAACTTACGAGAAGCTGTCGTAAGAAGAAGGTTGCGAGTGGAAAGCCACACTCTCTGGCCGCAACAATACCTTGGACTCTTAATCCTGCGTTTACAGTCTGTGCCCTGTAACGGCAAAGTGCAGACCTCACCCTCCTCCAGGTGCGCTCACAACGTTGGACAAACGCTTGAGCGGAGGGAACGCTGGACTCGGCAAGCTGGGATGAGAACAGAGGAGGCTGGTAACCCAGACTACTCTGAAACGGAGATAACCCGGTAGCAGACGAAGGAAGCGAGTTGTGAGCGTATTCTGCCCAGGGGAGCTGTTCTGCCCAAGACGCAGGGTTTCTGAAAGAAAGGCTGCGTAGTATGCGACCAATCGTCTGATTGGCCCTCTCTGCTTGACCGTTAGACTGGGGATGAAACCCGGAAGAGAGACTGACGGACACACCAATCAAACGACAGAACTCCCTCCAAAACTGTGACGTGAATTGCGGGCCTCTGTCTGAAACGGCGTCTAACGGGAGGCCATGAATTCTGAACACATTCTCGATGATGATTTGTGCCGTCTCCTTAGCGGAAGGAAGTTTAGCGAGGGGAATGAAATGTGCCGCCTTAGAGAACCTATCGACAACCGTAAGAATCACAGTCTTCCCGCAGACAAAGGCAGACCGGTAATGAAGTCTAGGGCGATGTGAGACCATGGTCGAGAAGGAATGGGGAGCGGTCTGAGACGACCGGCAGGAGGAGAGTTACCCGACTTAGTCTGCGCGCAGTCCGAACAAGCAGCCACGAAACGGCGCGTGTCACGCTCCTGAGTCGGCCACCAAAAGCGCTGGCGAATAGACGCAAGAGTGCCTCGAACACCGGGATGACCAGCTAACTTGGCAGAGTGAGCCCACTGAAGAACAGCCAGACGAGTGGAAACAGGAACGAAAAGGAGGTTACTAGGACAAGCGCGCGGCGACGCAGTGTGCGTGAGTGCTTGCTTAACCTGTCTTTCAATTCCCCAGACTGTTAACCCGACAACACGCCCATAAGGAAGAATCCCCTCGGGATCAGTAGAAGCCACAGAAGAACTAAACAGACGGGATAAGGCATCAGGCTTGGTGTTTTTGCTACCCGGACGGTAAGAAATCACAAACTCGAAACGAGCAAAAACAACGCCCAACGAGCTTGACGGGCATTAAGTCGTTTGGCAGAACGGATGTACTCAAGGTTCTTATGGTCTGTCCAAACGACAAAAGGAACGGTCGCCCCCTCCAACCACTGTCGCCATTCGCCTAGGGCTAAGCGGATGGCGAGCAGTTCACGGTTACCCACATCATAGTTGCGCTCAGATGGCGACAGGCGATGAGAAAAATAAGCGCAAGGATGAACCTTATCGTCAGACTGGAAGCGCTGGGAAAGAATGGCTCCCACGCCTACCTCTGAAGCGTCAACCTCGACAATGAATTGTCTAGTGACGTCAGGAGTAACGAGGATAGGAGCGGACGTAAAACGTTCTTTTAGAAGATCAAAAGCTCCCTGGGCGGAACTGGACCACTTAAAACACGTCTTGACAGAAGTAAGAGCTGTGAGAGGGGCAGCAACTTGACCGAAATTACGAATGAAACGCCGATAGAAATTAGCGAAACCTAAAAGCGCTGCAACTCGACACGTGACCTTGGAACGGGCCAATCACTGACAGCTTGGACCTTAGCGGAATCCATCTGAATGCCTTCAGCGGAAATAACGGAACCGAGAAAAGTAACGGAGGAGACATGAAAAGAGCACTTCTCAGCCTTTACGTAGAGACAATTCTCTAAAAGGCGCTGTAGAACACGTCGAACGTGCTGAACATGAATCTCGAGTGACGGTGAAAAAATCAGGATATCGTCAAGATAGACAAAAACAAAGATGTTCAGCAGGTCTCTCAGAACATCATTAACTAATGCCTGAAAAACAGCTGGCGCATTGGCGAGACCAAACGGCAGAACCCGGTACTCAAAATGCCCTAACGGAGTGTTAAACGCCGTTTTCCACTTGTCCCCCTCTCTGATGCGCACGAGATGGTAAGCGTTACGAAGGTCCAACTTAGTAAAGCACCTGGCTCCCTGCAGAATCTCGAAGGCTGATGACATAAGGGGAAGCGGATAACGATTCTTAACCGTTATGTCATTCAGCCCTCGATAATCCACGCAGGGGCGCAGAGTACCGTCCTTCTTCTTAACAAAAAGAACCCCGCCCCGGCCGGAGAGGAAGAAGGCACTATGGTACCGGCGTCAAGAGACACAGATAAATAATCCTCGAGAGCCTTACGTTCGGGAGCCGACAGAGAGTATAGTCTACCCCGAGGAGGAGTGGTCCCCGGAAGGAGATCAATACTACAATCATACGACCGGTGAGGAGGAAGGGAGTTGGCTCGGGACCGACTGAAGACCGTGCGCAGATCATGATATTCCTCCGGCACTCCTGTCAAATCGCCAGGTTCCTCCTGAGAAGTGGGGACAGAAGAAATGGGAGGGATGGCAGACATTAAACACTTCACATGACAAGATACGTTCCAGGATAGGATAGAATTACAAGACCAATTAATAGAAGGATTATGACATACTAGCCAGGGATGACCCAAAACAACAGGTGTAAAAGGTGAACGAAAAATCAAAAAAGAAATAGTCTCACTGTGGTTACCAGATACTGTGAGAGTTAAAGGTAGTGTCTCAAATCTGATACTGGGAAGATGACTACCATCTAAGGCAAACATGGGCGTAGGCTTGTCTAACTGTCTGAAAGGAATGTTATGTTTCCGAACCCATGCTTCGTCCATGAAACAACCCTCAGCCCCAGAGTCAATCAAGGCACTGCATGTAGCACCCGAACCGGTCCAGCGTAGATGGACCGACATAGTAGTACAGGATCTAGATGAAGAGACCTGAGTAGTAGCGCTCACCAGTAGCCCTCCGCTTACTGATGAGCTCTGGCCTCTTACTGGACATGAATTGACAAAATGTCCATCAAATCCGCAATAGAGGCACAGGCGGTTGGTGATCTCCGTTCCCTCTCCTTGGTCGAGATGCGAATACCTCCCAGCTGCATGGGCTCAGTCTCTGAGCCAGAGGAGGGAGATGGTTGCGATGCGGAGCAGGGAAACACCGTTGACGCGAGCTCTCTTCCACGAGCTTGGTGACGAAGATCTACCCGTCGTTCTATGCGGATGGCGAGAGCAATCAAAGAGTCCACACTGGAAGGAACCTCCCGAGAGAGAATCTCATCTTTGACCACTGTGTGGAGTCCCTCCAGAAAACGAGCGAGCAGCGCCGGCTCGTTCCAGTCACTAGAGGCAGCAAGAGTACGAAACTCTATAGAGTAATCCGTTATGGATCGATCACCTTGGCATAGGGAAGCCAGGACCCTAGAAGCCTCCCCACCAAAAACTGAACGGTCAAAAACCCGAATCATCTCCTCTTTAAAGTTCTGGTAATTGTTAGAACAATCAGCCCTTGCCTCCCAGATAGCTGTGCCCCACTCTCGGGCCCGGCCAGTAAGGAGTGAAATGACGTAAGCAACCCGAGCTCTCTCGCTAGAGTATGTGTTGGGTTGGAGAGAGAACACAATATCACACTGGGTGAGAAAGGAGCGGCACTCCGTGGGCTGCCCGGAGTAGCAAGGTGGGTTATTAACCCTAGGTTCCGGAGGCTCGGCAGGCCAGGAAGTAACAGGTGGCACGAGACGAAGACTCTGGAACTGTCCAGAGAGGTCGGAAACCTGAGCGGCCAGGTTCTCCACGGCATGGCGAGCAGCAGACAATTCCTGCTCGTGTCTGCCGAGCATGGCTCCTTGGATCTTGACGGCAGTGTTACGAGCCTCTGTAGTCGCTGGGTCCATTCCTTGGTCGGATCCTTCTGTTATGCAGGTGAATGAGGACCCAAAAGCGACTTGGCGAAAACAGAGTTTTTAATCCAGTAAGATACTTAACAAAACAAAAGGCATAATACTACTCGTAAAGACGAGAACAGACTGGAGACTTGATCAAGAACTGCAGGTTGCCTCGGGAAGGCACTTGAACCTAGCAGACTCAGACACCTGCTCACCACGCAGCATCTGAGGGAAACACGACACGACAGGGCAAAACATAGACACAGCACGGTGAATATAGACAAGGATCCGACAGGGCAGGTACGGAAAACAAGGAGAGAAATAGGGACTCTAATCAGGGAAAAGGATCGGGAACAGGTGTGGGAAGACTAAATGATTGATTAGGGGAATAGGAACAGCTGGGAGCAGGAACGGAACGATAGAGAGAAGAGAGAGCGAGAGAGTGAGAGAGGGAGGGGGAGAGAGAGGGATAGAAAGAGGGAAAGAACCTAATAAGACCAGCAGAGGGAAACGAATAGAAGGGGAAGCACAGGGACAAGACATGATAATTAATGACAAAACATGACAGAATATGGAGTTAAATTTGGAGACATTCCAAACGAATACATCACTGAGTACCTCTCTTCATATTTTCAAGCATGGTGGTGGCTGCATCATGTTATGGGTATGCAGGTCATTGGCAAGGACTGGGGACTTTTTTGGGATAAAAATAAATGGAATAGAGCTAAGCACAGGCAAAATCCTAGAGGAAACCCTGGTTCAGTCTTCTTTCCACCAGACACTGGGAGACAAATGCACCTTTCAGCAAACCTAAAGCACAAGGCCAAATATACACTGGAGTTGCTTACCAAGACGACATTGAATGTTCCTGAGTGGCCAAGTGGCCTGAGTGGCCAACATGGCTGTCTAGCAAGGATCAACAACCATCTTGACAGAGCTTGAAGAATTCCTTAAAGACTAATGTGCAAACATTGTTCAATCCATGTTGGCAAAGCTCTTAGAGGCTTACCCAGAGAGACTCACTGCTTTAAACACTGCCAAAGGTGATTCTAACATGTATTGACTCAGGGGGTTGAATACTTAGGTAATCCAGATTTAATAGTGCTTATATTTTATATATTTTTTAAACAAACGTTTGAATTTTTCTTCCACTTTGACAGAATATTTTGTGTAGATTGCTAACAAAAAAAATGACATTTTAATTCCACCTTGTAACGCAACAAAATGTGGAAAAAGTCGAGGGGTGTGAATACTTTCTGAAGGCATTGTATGTGTGTGTGTGTGTGTGTGTGTGTGTGTGTGTGTGTGTGTGTGTGTGTGTGTGTGTGTGTGTGTGTGTGTGTGTGTGTGTGTGTGTGTGTGTGTGTGTGTGGAAGCGCGTGTGTTTGCGTGTGTGTGTGTGTGTGTGTGTGTGTGTGTGTGTGTGTGTGTGTGTGTGTGTGTGTGTGTGTGTGTGTGTGTGTGTGTGTGTGTGTGTGTGTGTGTGTGTGTGTGTGTGTGTGTGTGTGTGTGTGTGTATGTGTGCATGTGTGTGTGCCTATTTCTGTGTGTATATCCCTGAGGCATGGGTTTGACATTGCTGCATTATCATGACGGTGCCAAACACACAAACACAAACACACGCGCACAAAGTTGCCGCGCTCGACCTACATCACTTCAGCGCTCTGTATCAAGAGCACTTGAGGAATGAGGGGGCTGAGACTCTGAGCGGGAGCCAACACCTGAGTGTGTTACCGCGGCGACTGCTAATGGAACAGTTGGCCAGTGTGTGTGGCCAGTGTGTGTGTTCGTCCGTTGGATAATTAATTGGCCCGATGGCCCTCTGGGAACTGTAGGCAAGTTGTTTTATAAAATATGCCAGTATAACATACATACAGGAGTTGTAGTTCTCTGTAGTTCAGTACCTGAGGGTTTTGGTGGTCATGTCGATAGCGGTGATGCCGTGGTACATCAGTGTCTCACTCCACACCGGGTTCAGAGTGTTCTTCAGTGTTTTGGTGCGGAGCTTGTTCGCCTGCAGGGGACGAAAGTGAGAAGGAGAGAGGGATGAGAAATGGAGAAGGGAGGTTCAAAAAGGGGGAGAGAAAGGATTGGTTGAAAGAGGGAGAGAGGAGAGAGAAATGAAAAGTATAGAAAATAGTGTGTGTGGGAGCATAGGGGAAAGAAATGGGGGACTGAGAAAGTGACAGGTGGGAAGAGATATGAGAGAGATATGAGAGAGAGAGAGAGAGAGAGAGAGAGAGAGAGAGAGAGAGAGAGAGAGAGAGAGAGAGAGAGAGAGAGAGAGAGAGAGAGAGAGAGAGAGAGAGGAAACGTAATTTATCTCCTTCCCCCAGGAAATGGTAGACATCTGCTCACCTACTTTATAGAGGAGAACATGAGGACATGAGGCTTCCCCACGTCACCTGTCTGTCTCCCCTAGCCTGTCGCTAGCACCACTACCGGCCAGACCTGCAAACAAGCACTGCGCTAACGCTAACACACCACACCTGTCAATTAGGCCGCGCTAACACAATTAGCATGAAAAATCAAAGCCTCTCAATGAAGAAAGGCCTAGCGTTAGCGTCCGATAATGCTACGCTAACTTCCCCTTCATGATTGAGAAGGCAGGGTTATCACATTGGCCGTTTCTAGCTACTATTTTCCATTATATGTTGCCTCCAGGACGTGCTGCTGTTTTACATATTTCATTTATTTTCTTGGTTACACAACGGCTGTGTCTTGTTTTGATGCCGAGACCAGGCACGCTTCCTCACTTACTTGGTCTTGAATCCCCCCAGTGCACACACACACACACACACGGACACACATGCACACGCACGCATGCAAGCAAGCACGCACATAGACGTGCACAAACACACCAAGAGAGCGAAGGACTGTATATACTCCCAAGTTGCTCAAGCGTGAGCCTAAATCCCAGCTCCCCGGGCCATTCTGGTGCTCCGGAGCTAATTGCCTCTCTCTCTCCATCCTTCTCTCTCTCGAAACCTTTCTCTATCTCTCACTTTCTTCCTCAAATCTCTCAAATTCCTCCTTCCCTCCCTACTTCGTTTCATCTCTCTCCCTCTCTCTCATCCTTCACTCTTTTCCCCCCTCTTTCTCATCTCCGCTTTTCCATCGATACCCCCAGGTACATCCCGGCCAGAACAGCATATGGTGTCATAAAAAAAAAATTGCCTGCCTGGCTCCATCTCTCTTTCTCTCCCTCGCCCCCTCCCCCCGTCATCAATGCTGTTACATGTTCCCCTAAATATTTCATTCTTAGCCTCTCCCTCTCCCTGCATCCGTCTATATGGACCCTCTCCCTCTCTTCCTTTCCCTCTCTCCCCTGTTCCCCGAGCTCACACACACAACTGGCTAAGACTGTGACTCAGAAATCTCATTCTCCATGCGCCACAATTGGGACAGGGAGCAGATGAGAACGTTGAGCCGGGAAGATACCTAGAACCACTCTCACTGCTCTCGCTCGCTCTCTCTCTCAATCTTTTCACCTCTCTCGCACTTTCTCTCTCAGTTTCTGTCTCTGTCCTCCTCTCTCTCTCTCTCTCTCTCTCTCTCTCTCTCTCTCTCTCTCTCTCTCTCTCTCTCTCTCTGTGTGTGATGTGTGCAATGTGTGATTGTGTGTGAGGTAGGAGAGAGTGTGTAATGGTGTATTATGTTTTTGTTATGTTTTTGTGCATGAGAGAGAGAGAGCAAGTGTGTGTTTCTGTGGAGGTGTGTTTAGTCAGGTGTTTCTGTCCATGTGAGTCCGGCGGTCCTTTAGTAGGAGCAATCAGCTTGTGCCCCTGTATGTGTGGAAGCTGGTGTGTGAAGGAGTGTGTATCTATGTGGGAGTCTCTCCCTGTGTGTGTGTGTGTGTGTGTGTGTGTATGTGTGTGTGAGTGTAAGTAAGAAAAAAGGGGGAGAGAAAGGGGGAGAGGGAGAGTGTGTGTGTGTGCTCGTGCCCCTGTGTGTGCAAGGAGGTGTGTATACGTGTGAGTCCCTCCCTGCCTGTCATCCTCTGTTTCACGCTCACGTGCTCCCCACTCCTCGGCGCCGTAGACTCATGTGGTTGATATTTACCAAACGGGGGTTTGTGGGTACTTACGTATGTGCTGACGTATATCCCCCCCCCCCCCCCCATCTACACTCGCCTGTTGACGTGAGCAGTGTAACAATCGGCGCAGTTTCCATGACAACCACCTGCTGCTGCCCTCGCCTCATCCACCCCCCCCCAGCTCCCTCCTTCTCTCACCCCTTTACCTCCCGTCCTTCTCTTGGCATTGTGTTGCTATTTCAAGGTCATAGAGGGTCACATAGAGATAGAGAGATAGTGACAGAGACGGGACAGAGGGCAGGATGGAGAAATACTGTGTGGAACAAAAGGAGGAGGGGGGGGGAATTAACAGAAGTAGACCTGTATTTTTTGGGTTCGAACCACAGACATAGTGTTTATAATACCTGTCTGGCTCTGTCTCCATGCGGCTATCACAACTTACTTTGATGTTGACCCAAACCCGCCAGCAACAATCAACCTGAGAAGATTGTGTCAGCTGCCAAACCTCCCAACCATTCCCGAGAACAACAACTCCAAAAATCTCAACAAAGCCGGTAAAATGGGACCAAAACAATGCTGTGGAGCACAGAGAAATGTCACATTAACCAGCGAAGTGCCCAAACAACTCCTTTTCAGTCAACGTAGCGTGTCAACATGCTACATTAGCTAGCTAGTAACATTTAGCCCTAAAGCCAAAGCCCAGTTTTGATATCTGGACTAGCCAGTCAAATAGAAAAAGTAGAGTTCCCGGGATAGGGTAAATAAAATTTGCAGAACAAGCTCTATTTTGGTGGCCTCCGGTACATTTTAATGCCTTGATTCCAACCGAAATACACAGCTAAATTAATGAATCGTTTTTTTTTAACCTTTATTTAACTAGGCAAGTCAGTTAAGAACAAATTCTTATTTTTAATGATGGCCTAGGAACAGTGGGTGAACTGCCTTGTTCAGGGGCAGAACAACATAATTGTACCTTGTCAGCTACGGGATTTGATCTTGCAACCGTTCGGTTACTAGTCCAACACTCTAACCACTAGGCTACCTGCCGCCCCAAACCTTAACAACTTTAACTCCCAGGTTTGTAAAATAAGTTGTGGTATTGAATAGTAAGACATGAATTTACATTTAAAATTACTGTAAGTCATTTGAATTCAGTCTGTTGTAAAGAGACACAAAAAGGAAACTTAAGAACAGGAAACAGAAATAGCGCACATAGAACATATGTACTGCTTCTTAGACGCAGTACATGACAGAATGACAGATCTAACTAGAAAACAAGTCAAAATTAGCAGGTTTAAACCTGTCTTCTCTTGAGATGAAAACCATTTACAGTTTTACTGGAAGATATGAATTGCCACAATTATGTTTGTTCTTCAAATATGTATTTTACTGGCTCAGCTGCTGTGGACACTTAGGGTAAGGAAACCAATGTGTCAATTTGTGTTGACCTTTAACAGTTTGGCCTGTCAATCAATCACTGTGGGTGGAACTGTCAGGAGAAGGGGCAGGAAGTTTGTGAGTCACAGAGTTGGTAGGGTTTCAGACCTGTCAATCACTGTGCGTGGGACTTTGAGGGAGGTGGTAGATTAGTAATTTGGTCAGAAAAACTAGTTTAGTTTACTCTTTTAATGTAATTTATTGTGGCAAAAACTACATCTCAAAAACGACAGTTGAAGACGGAAGTTTACATACACTTTTCAACGACTCCACAAATTTCATGATAACAAACTATAGTTTTGGCAAGTCGGTTAGGACATCTACTTTGTGCGTGACACAAATAATCTTTCCAATAATTATTTACAGACAGATTATTTCACGTATAATTCACAGTATCACAATTCCAGTGGGTAAGAAGTTCACATACATTAAGTTGACTGTGCCTTTAAACAGCTTGTAAAATTCCAGAAAATTATGTCATGGCTTTAAAAGCTTCTGATAGGCTAATTGATATCATTTGAGTCAATTGGAGGTGTATCTGTGGATGTATTTCAAGGCCTACCTTGCATCTTGACATCATGGGAAAATCAAAAGAAATTAGCTAAGACCTCAGAAGATCTTCACAATGCTGCATCATCCTTGGGAGCAATTTCCAAACGGCTGAAGGTACCACGTTCATCTGTACAAACAATAGTATGCAAGTATAAACACAATGGAACCACGCAGCCAGCATACCACTCAGGAAGGAGAAGCGTTCTGTCTTCTCGAGATTAATGTAGTTTGGTGCAAAAACTGCAAAATCACTCCCAGAACAACAGCAAAGGATCTTGTGAAGATGCTGGAGGAAACAGGTACAAAAGCATCTATATCCACAGCAAAACAAGTCCTATATTGACATAGCCTGAAAGGCCGCTCAGCAAGGAAGAAGCCACTGCTCCAAAACTGCCATAAAAAAGTAAGACTACGGTTTGCAACTGCACATGGGGACGAAGATCGGACTTTTTTGGAGAAATGTCCTCTGGTCTGATGAAACAAGAAAAGAACTGTTTGGCCATAATGACCATCGTTATGTTTGGAGGAAAAAGGGGGAGGCTTGCAACCGAAAAACACCATCCCAACCGTGAAGCACGGGGGTGTCAGCATCATATTGTGCGGCTGCTTTGCTGCAAGAGGAACTGGTGCACTTCACAAAATAAATGGCTTCATGGGGAGGGAAAATGATGTATATATATCAAGACATCAGTCAGGAAGTTAAAGCTTGGTTGCAAATGGGTTTCAAAATGGACAATGACCCCAAGCATACTTCCAAAGTTGTGGCAAAATGCCTTAAGGACAACAAAGTCAAGGTATTGGAGTGGCCATCACAAAGCCCTGACCTCAATCCTACAGAACATTTGGGGGCAGAACTGAAAAAGCGTGTGCGAAAAAGTAGGCTTACAAACCTGACTCAGTTACACCAGCTCTGTCAGGAGGAATGGGCCAAAATTCCCCCAACTTATTGTGGGAAGCTTGTGGATGCCTACACCAAAACGTTTGACCCAAGTTAAACCATTTAAAGGCAATGCTACCAAACACTAATTGAGTGTATATAAACTTCTGACCCACTGGGAATGTGATTATTATTATTCTGAAATGTCACATTCTTAAAATAAAGTGGTGATCCTAACTGACCCAAGACAGGACATTTTTACTTGGATTAAATGTCAGGAATTGTGAAAAACTGAGTTCAATGGTGTTTGGCTAACGTGTATGTAAACTTCAGACTTCAACTGTACATCTGGTCTACTCTTTCAATTGAGTCTGTTTGGCAAATACCTAAGAAAAAATGTGTTCTGTCAAGTAAACATGTTGAGAAACAACAATATAGAATTGCAGGAAAATGGTTTTAAAAATGCTGCTGTATAAGTGACGTAGTATGCCAGGAACATACTGTATGAATAACTGTAGCTAAAAAAGCAAGTGTATGTGTAGTAAGCTGTTAGTAGCCCATGTGTCTCACCCTAAAATGTTGTCCCTCTCCACCTCAGAACTTAGCCTCCTCTTCTGACTTGGTGGTGCACATGTAGCCTATAGCCTGTTTTAGAGAAATGTCATCATCGAATATTGTAAGAGCTTTCATTGTCTGCTTATGTTCCCCCGTTATTTATCCTACGGTTCTGACTTGGTGTACAAGGAGAATACTGTAAGAATGGCCCATGTTCTGAATTCTGTTGCTGTACATTTCAGCTCACTCATGTCTTAATCGAAATTACAGCTTGACTATTATCTGCTCATCATTCCCTTATGTCACAGTCTCCATTGTTATATTGCTTATTCTTGTACAGGTCTATCGGATTAGTATATTATTCATCATCTTGGGATATGTTAGAATGATGCATTTCATTGTTTCGCTTACTTTGTGTAGCCTATTATAATTCGCTTACGTGGTTCTCTATATACCAGACCATCATAGTATATGATGAAGTTCACATGATTCCAGTTCATATTGCGAGGGTTGTTTTGTTTGTGCAATGCTCTGTCTTTACACCAGTATATTGTCTATAAAAATGGATTGTATTTTCCTTACTTTTAAGACCACACAATAAAATACTTCAAATGGTATGCTAACAGCTAAGATACCGTCGTTTCTCTCACTTTCTCTCTCTCTCTCTCTCTTTCTCTTTCTCTCTCTTTCTCTCTCTCTCTCTTTCTCTCTCTCTCTCTCTCTCTCTTTTTCTCTCTCTCTGTGTGTTTGTGGTGACAAAGAAGAGTAAAGTTAAGGCCTCAACATCTCGCTGGAATTTATCTGAACTAACATCTATCTGAATTTATCTTACAGTTTGAAAGTGCTGAACGAATAAGCACTTGCTCATACATAGAGCTAAGTGTGATAATAAACATTATGAATTTACTGAACATAAATATAATAATGTTTGTGTATGGTCCAAAAGTCGGTATTCGTTATTATTGAAGGAGAATGCTTTTTTCTTTATAGAGTTACACAAATCCACAAGGAGTCAGTAGTAGCCATGTTTATTTAAGCAAGTCAGCCATATCAGCTATGGTTTTTTTAAAAAGCAGTAAATGAGGCTGACTGAACGGTTTCGCTGTCAGAGGAGGCCCCGTTGATAGCCAGGTGTAGCGGTGGTAAGGATTCACTCCATGGTGCTGAAAGGAAAGTACAGCTGACGGGACAGCTTTCTGTAGGCCCGAACAGTTTGTGGGCACCGTTTGTCACTGCTATAATGCATTCAATGTATTGTTTAGTGTTGTGCTGTGTAGTGGGTTTTCTGGCATGCATCTTAAAAAATTGGTTGAGTTTTTCCCACTTTGGATTTGCATGCTAAAATCGCCACTGGACCCTTTAATCAGATCAGTAGGCCTATAGCAATAAGTATCATGACATTAGCTTTGTTAACCTTCAATCTCTTTTCTTTTATCATATTTTGGAAGAGAATGAGTCTCTCTCTCCGCCACCTATTGTTCCTGCAGTGACGATTGAATATAATATATCTGCAGATATTCGCCAGAAAGCAGTAATAGCCTGCCCGTATGCAAATTAGGTAGCCAAATGAACGGCTCTCTCACCGATGCGCTTTCGTTCCGTTTACCTCCATAATGTTTCCGTCATCCTTCCCTATGACAGAAAACAACCATCACTAACCTCTATTTGGATGAATATTTCTACCTCAACCAGTCAGCGGAGCAGGACATACTGCCGACCCCCGGACCAGGCCCTAATCCCAGAGACTCAGAAGAGGAAAAGGCGACGTAAGAGAGGCCAACGTGCGGGAACCCTGACAAAACCACGTTCGGCAAATAAATAATCTGCCTCTACCCCCAGTTCTATTAGTGAACATACAACAAACAAACTGGAAGAGCTCTGTTCAAGATGATCCTATCAACGGGACCCGGAAGAACTGGACCAGGACAGGGATAATATACACCTAGCTGGTTTCGTATGCATCGTCAAGTCCGCAAGGCAGTGTCAGGTAAGGTTTAGGGGCGAAGTGGTGTGGATTTTTGTTAACAACAGCGGCTGCGCACACTCTAATATTAAGGAAGTCTCGAGGTTCTGGTCACCCGAGTTAAAATACCTCACGATAAGCTGTAGACCATACTATACGCCAAGAGAGTAGCTGTCTATTTACCAACACAAACCGATGCTGGCACTATGACCGCACTGAATGAGCTGTATAGGGCAAATACGAGCTGTATCAGTCTTCACTGATATTTTCAACCTCTCCCTGACCCAGTCTGTAAAACCTACATGTTTCAAGCTGACCACTTATAGTCCCTGTGCCATAGAACGCTAAAGTAACCTGTGTAAATGACTATTGCCCAATAACCCTCATATCTGTAGCCATGAAATTGTAAGGACAGACGCTGGAGACGAGAAGCAAGTACAGGGAGTGAACATTTAATGAAACAACGGACATATAACAAAACAAGAACAGCGTCTGGACAGGGGGAACAAAACGACATTACGACAATAATGCTGACACAGGGATCTAACCGAGGGACAGACAGATACATGAGGGGCAATCAATGAGGTAATGGAGTCCAGGTGAGTCCAGCAAGCGCTGATGTGCGTAATGATGGTGGCAGGTGTGCGTAATGATGGGCAGCCTGGCGCCTTTGAGCGCCAGAGAGGAGGAGCGGGAGCAGGCGTGACAGAAATGCGTTGAAAGGCTGGTCATGGCTCACATCAACACCATCATCCCAGACAACCTGGACCCACTCCAATTTGCACACCGTCCCAACAGATCCACAGATAACGCAATCTCTATTGCACTCCACATTGCCCTTTCCCACCTGGACAAAAGGAACAACTATGTAAGAATGCTGTTCATTGACTATAGCTCAGCGTTCGACACCATAGTGCCCTCCAAGCTCAACACTAAACTAAGGATCCTGAGATTAAACACCTCCCTCCGCAACTGGACACAACAGGAACAGGATCCTAACCATCTATCTGTACTTCCCCACTCCTTTTCCTGTTCGCCGGAAAATGGCTGCTGGCTAAGGACGCTGCTGGGACATAGGCAGCGTTGGCTTTTTTACCCTCTACTCTAATTGCTGTTTTAAACTGGTTTTGGAATTTAGCAATTTTACCTGCGTCTTGGTTTGTCTTCTCCCAAACCTTGACTGCAGCCAACCACAGTGCACAAGAAGAGCACAGATATCACGAGGCAGAACAAAGAGCAGACTGACAAACCAGCAGTTTCCCAGTTTTCCAGTCATCACTCGCTTTGTGACTGACACGCGCCTGTCCTATCAATAGATCACTAGTAGATTCATATCATTCATTCTAGCGGGAGAAGACTATACCAACGTTTCTGTCTAGCTAATTGAAACTTTTCAATGAAACGAAGCCTAGTTAGTTGAAAAAATTAGCCAGCTGACAATAGCTGTGTTCAAATACCCATACTAGCATACTGTATACTACATACTTAATGACTATATACTACATACTATATACTATTAGTTCATTTTAGCATACTGTAAACGAGCGGTATCCTTTCAATTGAGTGTACTAGCTCTTCGCCTGTCTACCGGAAGTTGATGCTGTTGCTATGCAACCTCTTGCTAGCTTGTTAGTATAACAAATTACTAGCTAGATATTTTACGGCTTTGGGTGTGTTCTTAAATTCAATCTGGAGTGCCATAGAGCCCTCAGTGTGCTCTGGGCGTTCATAAATTCAGAGAGTTTCGCTCTCTGAGCTCACACTGGACGCTCGGGCCGAGGAGTAGGGTTGATTCGAGCGTTCTAACCTGACAATGACAGTCAAGCACTCAAGCTAACGTTGGCTAGCTTGCTAGCTATTTCCAGACACAAATGAGAGAACACCTCACTCTGACCATTTCACCCGCCCTAGCGATGAATTTGTATTCACTCTCGTTGGACTCTCGTCGGCCGCATATTTTCCAGCGTTTTCTTCAAATCTGCAAACAATGTGAAGCCACACCCATTTTCTGAAGAATGTCATTATGGGCCCTAAAAGTACGGAAATAGTGTCCACTGCTTGTGTACTTCATATTTTGGCGAATGTAGTACGACATCCGGGAGCTTTTGGCACACTAACTATATCCACACTGTGACCAATAAGCATTCTATATACTCAATTTACATCACAAATAGTACAGTTAGTGTGGTTAGTATAAGTATTCGAACACAGATAATGAGTCTGTTATCGTCTGTTGAGCCGACCACCGCTGCTTATGGAAAACACTGATTAAGCCCAGTGCTTTGACCAACCTCACAGGTGGTATTGTCTGTCCCGTAAACAGCAGAGAAGCACTCCGAATTCAACATATTATCCACAACTGGAATCATTTCAAAATGTACCATGTCCATGAAAGTACGGAAATCATTTCTAGGAATCTTAAGTGCCATGCTATCGAAAGCTGCAGTACTTCAAATTCGTTTTGGATTACAGTAAGCACTCTCCCGTCCATTCGATACGTCATGGTGGTTTGGGTAAGACCATTTAGCGCTTCGCTGTGAGGCAAGCTGTTTCAGTGGAAAGGAACACACACACACACGCATACGACTAATAGACTGGGTACCACTAATGTGGAAGATGATGAGGGATAGGGAGGTTGTGGTGACCTTGCTTGCTCCAGGCAGGAGGTGGAGCTTGACGTATGGATCGGCCAGTCCATTGGAGTCCATGGCCTTTAGTCCCTGTGGAGAGACACACACAGGGATGGTTACAGATGAACACGCGCACACACACACACACACACACACACACACACACACACACACACACACACACACACACACACACACACACACACACACACACACACACACACACACACACACACACACACACACACACACACACACACACACACACACACACACACACACACACACACACACACACACAGACAGAACACACTTGGTCAAGGCTTAGCTATCATACACATGGCATACAGTCATACACCACAGGCTGTACGCCAGACAAGGTCAGGGCATGACAAAAGAGCATTATGTCCTTTGGTGTTCAACTCTCCTCTTGTTTTGTCTATTTTGTCTCATGCCATTCTACTCAACTCGTTTTCAATCTACGTCCATCATTTCTCAAGCTAGTCTGCTTGTATGTAGGTGTGCCAGCACTACCAACGCTTTCCATTGGGTTGGGGTGCTTATCTGGGTATAAGCATAGGTATAAGCAAAGGACAAATGATAGCAACTCCCTGGAATTACAGTAGTAGGAAAGCACAGAATTACGGCTGGATCCCAAATCGCACCGTATTCGCTATGTAATGCACAACTTTTGACAGGGACTCATATAGCGCTTGTCAGAAGTAGCGCACTTTATAGCGAATGGGGTAACATTTGGGACGCACTTTTAGTCAGGTTATACTATTGAATGGGTCTACCATAATACCCATGAGGAGTATATATTGAATGTTTGCCTGGTGTGGGCTGAATGCGAAATGTATCTTTCTAGCCCGGATCACATCAATACTCAACTCTGCCTCATTGTTAAGAGATAAATCTCGGTTATCTCTCACCGAATAGAGTTTACGGGTTTTCTAGGCAAGCACCATTGTCTTCACGGCTTCATGGCTTGATGTGCTGGGTCAGAGCTAAGCCTGTCTCCGAGGGAAAAGACATCTAGAGTAACGTTTGAAGCTGCAACGCTAACCTGAGGCTTGCAGTGGATTGGATAGCGCTTAAGCTAATTTCCCTTTGAGTCTTGACGCGTTGTGTGGAGGGGACGTGGCTTAGCTTAGGCTTGGGGTGTAAGTGGAGTCTTGTTTTCAAGCCTAGCCCCTGACGGAGATTAGAACAGTTGAGTTTCTTACCTTGGCCTTGTGGATTGTACAGTGTAGACAGTTGTTCTCGTGATCGAAGAGCAGGGTGAACTCCAGGGTGCCCAGATAAGCTGTAAAACAAAACAATCGATACAGACAATCCATTATTGGCCGTTGGTTTGGCCCTGGCTGTGAATACAGCCTAAAGAAAAGTGTGTATAAATGAACTGAATGCACATAAACACATATGCATGCACATATGGCCATACAGATGCATGCACATAAACACATATGCATGCACATATGGCCATACAGATGAATGCACATAAACACATATGCATGCACAGATGGCCATACAGATGAATGCACATAAACACATATAAATGCACAGATGGCCATTTTATTTATTTGATTTATTTTAGCTTTATTTAACCAGGCAAGTCAGTTAAGAACAAATTCTTATTTTCAATGACAGCCTAGGAACAGTGGGTTTACTGCCTGTTCAGGGGCAGAACGACAGATTTGTACCTTGTCAGCTCGGGGGTTTTAACTTGCAACCTTCTGGTTACTAGTCCAACGCTCTAACCGCTAGGCTACAGATGAATGCACATAAACACATATATGGTCCTTCTGTAGCTCAGTTGGTAGAGCATGGCGCTTGTAACGCCAGGGTAGTGGGTTCGATCCCCGGGACCACCCATACGTAGAATGTATGCACACATGACTGTAAGTCGCTTTGGATAAAAGCGTCTGCTAAATGGCATATATTATTATTATTATTATTACATATGCATGCACATAAACATATATGCATTCACAGATGGCCATACAGATGCATGCCACCCCCCCCCCCCCACCTCCCCAAACAGAGAAACCTGTAACTCCAGCCTCAGGCACAATTCTGGAATCTGGATACACCAATGCTTATTTTCCTGACACTTTTCCTGACACTAAAAAAACACACCTTGTTTGTAATACTCGCTGTGAGTGGAAAGAAAAAAAGAGGCTTGAGGACCGAATAACATTTCTCTGAGGAAGCAAAATAAATCACACGGTGTGTGTGTGTGTGTGTGTGTGTGTGTGTGTGTGTGTGTGTGTGTGTGTGTGTGTGTGTGTGTGTGTGTGTGTGTGTGTGTGTGTGTGTGTGTGTGTGTGTGTGTGTGTGTGTGTGTGTGTGTGTGTGTGTGTGTGTGTGTGTGTGAGCCCCTCTGTCGGAGAAACTCGGAGCGAGCGACAACGAACGCGCGAGACAATGACGGTGGAGAAGATGTTTGACTCACAATCACTCCGCTTAAATACATGCAGTGCCAGCTAACACTGAGAAATGTACCCAGAAAGTGGTTTTGACACAAACAAATGGCGACTTCGAGAGTCGGGATTAAACCGCAAGAATATTGAGGCCTGTGTTTGTTTTCCGATGATTAACTAGGATACACATGAATTTACATAAATCACCGCACGGACCCCATCGAGTTCATGTGCGTAGACATGCACGAACACACAAAATTTGACACCTGTGCACACTGTGATAAACATACCCATACACACTCATAGAGACAAAGTCAAACACAACACAAACACACACAGAGACAAACAGAGAAACAGACATGCATGACTACATGACTTCACAACTGGAACATCGTTAATGAACTCGCCTGACATTTTAACACCCACAGTTCAGACCATAAGGGCATTCAGAAAGACAAGCAAACGAAACACAAGCCACACTGACTAGAGCCTCACATACTTTGACCAATCGATGTACACGATTGTCAAAATCGTTGTAATAAAACACACAGTGCCTTCAGAATGTATTCACACCCCTTGACTTTTTCCGCATTTTGTTGTGTTATAGCCTTCATTTGACATGTATTAAATTGAGATTTGTGTCACTGGCCTACACACAATATCCCATAATATCAAAGTGGAATTATGTATTTTAGAAATTTTGACAAACTAATGAAAAATGAAAAGCTGAAATGTCTTGAGTCAAAAAGTATTCATCCCCTTTGTTATGTCAAGCCTAAATAAGTTCAGGAGTAAAAATGTGCTTCAAAAGTCACATAATAAGTTATTAATTACACTTTGAATGGTGTATCAATGCACCCAGTCATTACAAAGATAGAGTACCACTCTCCATATTTTCAAGCATAGTGGTAGCTGAATCATGTTATGGGTATTCTTGTAATTGTTAAAGAATAGGGAGTTTTTCAGTATTAAAAAGAAACGGAATGGAGCAAAGCACAGGCAAAATCCTAGAGGAAAACCTTGATTATTCTGCTTTCCACCAAACACTGGGAGATTAATTAACCTTCAAGCAGGACAATAACCTAAAACACAAGGCCAAATATACCCTTAGGTGTCATGCAGGTGAAAGAGGACCCAAAAGCGACTTGGCGAAAACAGAGTCTTTAATCCAGTAAAGTAAATACAATCAAAAAAACACAACTTTCACTCGAAATGACGAGGACAAACTGGAGACTCGATCTTGAACAGCAGGTGAACAGCAGGTTGCCTCGGGAAGGCACTTGAACCAAACAGACTCAGACACCTGCTCACCACGCAGCATCTGAGGGAAACACGACACGACAGGGCGATACACAAACACAGCACGGTGAATTCTAGACAAGGAACCGACAGGGCAGAAACGGAAAACAAGGAGAGAAATAGGGACTCTAATCAGGGAAAAGGATCGGGAACAGGTGTGGGAAGACTAAATGATTGATTAGGGGAATAGGAACAGCTGGGAGCAGGAACGGAACGATAGAGAGAAGAGAGAGCGGGAGAGTGAGAGAGGAAGGGGGAGAGAGAGGGATAGAAAGAGGGAAAGAACCTAATAAGACCAGCAGAGGGAAACGAATAGAAGGGGAAGCACAGGGACAAGACATGATAATCAATGACAAAACATGACAGTACCCCCCCACTCACCGAGCGCCTCCTGGCGCACTCGAGGAGGAATCCTGGCGGCAACGGAGGAAATCATCAATGAGTGAACGGTCCAGCACGTCCCGAGACGGAACCCAACTCCTCTCCTCAGGACCGTAACCCTCCCAATCCACTAAGTATTGGTGACCCCGTCCCGAGAACGCATGTCCATGATCTTATGTACCTTGTAAATAGGTGCGCTCTCGACAAGGACGGGAGGGGGGAGGGAAGACGAACGGGGGTGCGAAGAAAGGGCTTGACACAGGAGACATGGAAGACAGGATGGACGCGACGAAGATGTCGCGGAAGAAGCAGTCGCACAGCGACAGGATTGACGACCTGGGAGACACGGAACGGACCAATGAACCGCGGAGTCAACTTACGAGAAGCTGTCGTAAGAGGAAGGTTGCGAGTGGAAAGCCACACTCTCTGGCCGCAACAATACCTTGGACTCTTAATCCTGCGTTTATTGGCGGCTCTCACAGTCTGTGCCCTGTAACGGCAAAGTGCAGACCTCACCCTCCTCCAGGTGCGCTCACAACGTTGGACAAACGCTTGAGCGGAGGGAACGCTGGACTCGGCAAGCTGGGATGAGAACAGAGGAGGCTGGTAACCCAGACTACTCTGAAACGGAGATAACCCGGTAGCAGACGAAGGAAGCGAATTGTGAGCGTATTCTGCCCAGGGGAGCTGTTCTGCCCAAGACGCAGGGTTTCTGAAAGAAAGGCTGCGTAGTATGCGACCAATCGTCTGATTGGCCCTCTCTGCTTGACCGTTAGACTGGGGATGAAACCCGGAAGAGAGACTGACGGACGCACCAATCAAACGACAGAACTCCCTCCAAAACTGTGACGTGAATTGCGGGCCTCTGTCTGAAACGGCGTCTAACGGGAGGCCATGAATTCTGAACACATTCTCGATAATGATTTGTGCCGTCTCCTTAGCGGAAGGAAGTTTAGCGAGGGGAATGAAATGTGCCGCCTTAGAGAACCTATCGACAACCGTAAGAATCACAGTCTTCCCCGCAGACAAAGGCAGACCGGTAATGAAGTCTAGGTCGATGTGAGACCATGGTCGAGAAGGAATGGGGAGCGGTCTGAGACGACCGGCAGGAGGAGAGTTACCCGACTTAGTCTGCGCGCAGTCCGAACAAGCAGCCACGAAACGGCGCGTGTCACGCTCCTGAGTCGGCCACCAAAAGCGCTGGCGAATAGACGCAAGAGTGCCTCGAACACCGGGATGACCAGCTAACTTGGCAGAGTGAGCCCACTGAAGAACAGCCAGACGAGTGGAAACAGGAACGAAAAGGAGGTTACTAGGACAAGCGCGGCGACGCAGTGTGCGTGAGTGCTTGCTTAACCTGTCTTTCAATTCCCCAGACTGTTAACCCGACAACACGCCCATAAGGAAGAATCCCCTCGGGATCAGTAGAAGCCACAGAAGAACTAAACAGACGGGATAAGGCATCAGGCTTGGTGTTCTTGCTACCCGGACGGTAAGAAATCACAAACTCGAAACGAGCGAAAAACAACGCCCAACGAGCTTGACGGGCATTAAGTCGTTTGGCAGAACGGATGTACTCAAGGTTCTTATGGTCTGTCCAAACGACAAAAGGAACGGTCGCCCCCTCCAACCACTGTCGCCATTCGCCTAGGGCTAAGCGGATGGCGAGCAGTTCACGGTTACCCACATCATAGTTGCGCTCAGATGGCGACAGGCGATGAGAAAAATAAGCGCAAGGATGAACCTTATCGTCAGACTGGAAGCGCTGGGATAGAATGGCTCCCACGCCTACCTCTGAAGCGTCAACCTCGACAATGAATTGTCTAGTGACGTCAGGAGTAACGAGGATAGGAGCGGACGTAAAACGTTCTTTTAGAAGATCAAAAGCTCCCTGGGCGGAACCGGACCACTTAAAACACGTCTTGACAGAAGTAAGAGCTGTGAGAGGGGCAGCAACTTGACCGAAATTACGAATGAAACGCCGATAGAAATTAGCGAAACCTAAAAAGCGCTGCAACTCGACACGTGACCTTGGAACGGGCCAATCACTGACAGCTTGGACCTTAGCGGAATCCATCTGAATGCCTTCAGCGGAAATAACGGAACCGAGAAAAGTAACGGAGGAGACATGAAAAGAGCACTTCTCAGCCTTTACGTAGAGACAATTCTCTAAAAGGCGCTGTAGAACACGTCGAACGTGCTGAACATGAATCTCGAGTGACGGTGAAAAAATCAGGATATCGTCAAGATAGACAAAAACAAAGATGTTCAGCATGTCTCTCAGAACATCATTAACTAATGCCTGAAAAACAGCTGGCGCATTGGCGAGACCAAACGGCAGAACCCGGTACTCAAAATGCCCTAACGGAGTGTTAAACGCCGTTTTCCACTCGTCCCCCTCTCTGATGCGCACGAGATGGTAAGCGTTACGAAGGTCCAACTTAGTAAAGCACCTGGCTCCCTGCAGAATCTCGAAGGCTGATGACATAAGGGGAAGCGGATAACGATTCTTAACCGTTATGTCATTCAGCCCTCGATAATCCACGCAGGGGCGCAGAGTACCGTCCTTCTTCTTAACAAAAAAGAACCCCGCCCCGGCCGGAGAGGAAGAAGGCACTATGGTACCGGCGTCAAGAGACACAGACAAATAATCCTCGAGAGCCTTACGTTCGGGAGCCGACAGAGAGTATAGTCTACCCCGAGGAGGAGTGGTCCCCGGAAGGAGATCAATACTACAATCATACGACAGGTGAGGAGGAAGGGAGTTGGCTCGGGACCGACTGAAGACCGTGCGCAGATCATGATATTCCTCCGGCACTCCTGTCAAATCGCCAGGTTCCTCCTGAGAAGTAGGGACAGAAGAAACGGGAGGGATGGCAGACATTAAACACTTCACATGACAAGAAACGTTCCAGGATAGGATAGAATTACTAGACCAATTAATAGAAGGATTATGACATACTAGCCAGGGATGACCCAAAACAACAGGTGTAAACGGTGAACGAAAAATCAAAAAAGAAATAGTCTCACTGTGGTTACCAGATACTGTGAGGGTTAAAGGTAGTGTCTCAAATCTGATACTGGGAAGATGACTACCATCTAAGGCGAACATGGGCGTAGGCTTCTCTAACTCTCTGAAAGGAATGTCATGTTTCCGAACCCATGCTTCGTCCATGAAACAACCCTCAGCCCCAGAGTCTATCAAGGCACTACATGTAGCACCCGAACCGGTCCAGCGTAGATGGACCGACAAAGTAGTACAGGATTTTGATGGAGAGACTTGAGTAGTTGCGCTCACCTGTAGCCCTCCGCTTACTGATGAGCTCTGGCTTTTACTGGACATGAATTAACAAAATGTCCAGCAACTCCGCAATAGAGGCACAGGCGGTTGGTGATCCTCCGTTCCCTCTCCTTAGTCGAGATGCGAATCCCTCCCAGCTGCATGGGCTCAGTCTCTGAGCCAGAGGAGGGAGATGGTTGCGATGCGGAGCAGGGAAACACCGTTGATGCGAGCTCTCTTCCACGAGCCCGGTGACGAAGATCTACCCGTCGTTCTATGCGGATGGCGAGAGCAATCAAAGAGTCCACATCTGAAGGAACCTCCCGGGAGAGAATCTCATCCTTAACCACTGCGTGGAGTCCCTCCAGAAAACGAGCGAGCAGCGCCGGCTCGTTCCACTCACTAGAGGCAGCAAGAGTGCGAAACTCAATAGAATAATCCGTTATGGATCGATCACCTTGGCATAGGGAAGCCAGGGCCCTAGAAGCCTCCCTACCAAAAACTGAACGGTCAAAAACCCGAATCATCTCCTCTTTAAAGTTCTGGTACTTGTTAGAGCAATCAGCCCTTGCCTCCCAGATAGCTGTGCCCCATTCTCGAGCCCGGCCAGTAAGGAGTGAAATGACGTAAGCAACCCGAGCTCTCTCTCTAGAGTATGTGTTGGGTTGGAGAGAGAACACAATCTCACACTGCGTGAGAAAGGAGCGGCACTCAGTGGGCTGCCCGGAGTAGCAAGGTGGGTTATTAACCCTAGGTTCTGGAGGCTCGGCAGGCCAGGAAGTAACAGGTGGCACGAGACGAAGACTCTGGAACTGTCCAGAGAGGTCGGAAACCTGAGCGGCCAGGTTCTCCACGGCATGGCGAGCAGCAGACAATTCCTGCTCGTGTCTGCCGAGCATGGCTCCTTGGATCTCGACGGCAGTGTTACGAGCGTCTGAAGTCGCTGGGTCCATTCCTTGGTCGGTTCCTTCTGTCATGCAGGTGAAAGAGGACCCAAAAGCGACTTGGCGAAAACAGAGTCTTTAATCCAGTAAAGTAAATACAATCAAAAAACACAACTTTCACTCGAAATGACGAGGACAAACTGGAGACTCGATCTTGAACAGCAGGTGAACAGCAGGTTGCCTCGGGAAGGCACTTGAACCAAACAGACTCAGACACCTGCTCACCACGCAGCATCTGAGGGAAACACGACACGACAGGGCGATACACAAACACAGCACGGTGAATTCTAGACAAGGAACCGACAGGGCAGAAACGGAAAACAAGGAGAGAAATAGGGACTCTAATCAGGGAAAAGGATCGGGAACAGGTGTGGGAAGACTAAATGATTGATTAGGGGAATAGGAACAGCTGGGAGCAGGAACGGAACGATAGAGAGAAGAGAGAGCGGGAGAGTGAGAGAGGAAGGGGGAGAGAGAGGGATAGAAAGAGGGAAAGAACCTAATAAGACCAGCAGAGGGAAACGAATAGAAGGGGAAGCACAGGGACAAGACATGATAATCAATGACAAAACATGACACTAGGGTTGCTTACCAAGACGACATTGAATGTTCCTGAGTGGCCGAATGACAGTTTGACTTCATTCGCCTTGAAAGTCTATGGCAAGACTTGAAAATGGCTGTCTAGCCATTTTCAACAACCAACTTGACAGAGCTTCAAGAATTCAAAGAACAATGTACAAATATTGCGTGCAAAGCTCTTAGAGACTTACCCAGAAAGACACAGCTGTAATAGCTGCCGAAGATGCTTCTACAATGTATTGACTCAGGGGTGTGAATACCTATGTACATTTGATATTTCTGTATTTCATTTTCAATACATTTGCAAAAATGTAACATTTTTACTTTGTCATTATGTGGTAATGTGTGAATATGGGTGAGATTTGTTTTTTAGTTCATCCATTTTGAATCCTTTCTTCTGTTACACAACAAAATGTGGAATAAATCAAGGGGTATGACTACTTTCTGAAGGCCCTGTATATGTTTAATGAGTGTATGCACAAAACCAACGTTTGCACAACCGATGTGGCTAAAATACACCCAGGAGGAAATGTGCAATGGTTGTGATGTGTTGTGAATGCGTTGTGTGGAACGTTTTCGAAAAAATAATGAGATTGTCAAATGAGATTTCTCAATTTCTAATCCTTTCTGTTCCGCGTCCTCATATATCCATGAAACACTTAATTTGTGCTTGTGTATTGCTCATTCCTTTGAAATATACTTGGAACAAAACATGGGATCTATGCGATATTAATTGGATGTTGTTGGAGATGTGAGAAGGAACATTTGGCCCACTTCTCTTTCTTTAAAACCCTGTCTAATGACGTGTTACCAAGCGATGTTCTTAATTATTGTAAACATTGAGATGAATTGAGGATATGGCATCTTATTGACAATGTTTGCGTTGGCGCTAGAATGTTTCAAAATAGATACACACACACACACACACACACACACACACACACACACACACACACACACACACACACACACACACACACACACACACACACACACACACACACACACACACACACACACACACACACACACACACACACACACACACACACACACACACACACACCATACTTGACCCAAGGCCTTCCTTTCCCTAACCCCTGAACCCCACCAAACCCACACCCCCCTCCCGACCCACTCACTTTCATCATCGTCGTCCGAATCCACCCCTTCTTGCCTTTCCCCCCGGTCCTCTTCGATGGGTTTCCTCTCCTTCTCCTTATTCTCTCCGTCCGTCTCCCCTCCATTGCTCAATCCGAAATCTGGTTCCTTCAGGATCTTCTTCTCCCGGGGCGGGGGAGGGGTCATGGGAAAGTCGTGGAAGCGCGGGAAGAAGTCGGAGATCTGCGGGATAGGCATTATGGGCCCCGGGCACACGTTGATGGCAAAGTGCTCCTGCATGGAGATCTTGACGGGAGAGGGCGGAGGGAGAGATCTGGGAGCAGAGGAGGTAGCACGAGAAGGTGCGGGGGAGGATGGGGTGGAGGAGGAGGGAGGGATGGAGAGATGGGAGGAGGTGGAAGAGTTGGGTGGGGGGGCGAAGTGGGAGTGGGGCGGAGGAGGTTTCGATACGCTCATGTGGACCGCCGGATTGGACTGTGGGTAGGCGTGTGTGTGTGGGTAGTTAGGTGTGTGTGTGTGTTGTGGGGGGTGGGGATGGACATGAGATGAAGAGGGAGAAATAGAGAGGGCAAAATGAATGAGAGGGGAGGAAAAGAAGGGTGGGAGACAGAGCGATAGTATCACTCACTTTATCGAGTATATCTCACTTCCTGTTTTTTTTTGCTGACCCTCTCTCTCCCCCACTCTCCCACTGTTCATAATGCTCTTCTTCAAGTACCTGAGTTGATGTAAGCTACTCCCAATGTCTCAATAGTCTTTCAGGTCAAAATATTGAGCTACTATGTCAGATCTCCGAATACATATTCATGTTTGACAGTGTATCATTCTACTCTCTCCATTTACTGTTATTCATACCTCTACTGTACAAGTTCATCCCTGCATCTCTCTCTACATCGCTCTCCCTCATCTTCCTATCGCTTTCTCTCTACATCTCTTTCTCAGTAAGGATATACATGCCTTCTCGATCCAAGATGGCAGCATGTGAAGTCGTTTGTCTGTGACTAGTAGATTTGAACCTACTAATAACCTAATCCACAATATCCTTGTTGTGTAGTGCAAACTATTTTGTTTTGCTGGTGTAAAGATCGCGTGTCTCCCACAACCCGGATACATCATTTATTTTCTCGCTATTTGCACTTGTTTACTTGAAGTTTACCAAAGTAACCTTATCTCTGACTAGCCTGGGTTCTATCCTCAGCTTTCCCTCCACGGAGTGTCTCGTCCACGCTGTCCACGCTGCTCCTCTTCACTCTCCTCCTGGCTGTCGGAGGCAGCTCAACAATCCCCAACCCGTTCTCTCAATCGACCCCCTCTCTCAATCAACTCACACAGACTCACACATACACGCAGTCCCTCTCTCCCCTTACCTTTCCTTGGCCTCTATTTCTTACATCTCGCGGAGAAAATGTCAATTTTCGTGGTATTTCTTTAAGCACTGACTTTACTGAACTCCGTGCTTTTACACCTGCATTGTTTGCTGTTTGGGGTTTTAGGCTGGGTTTCTGTACAGCACTTTGAGATATCAGCTGATGTACGAAGGGCTATATAAATAAATTTGATTTGATTTGATTTGATTTGAACTCTGGAGAAAACGAACATTGTCGATGGGTGAGTACATCTGACAATGTGCTCTCCCGTACATTAGACATATTGTCTGCGGGAACTCGCTCTTTTTCACTCGGTCCACTCGTCCAAGTGCCGATGCATTTGTGGCATGATGTGAACAGTGCGAACTTGTGTCACTAACAAAGTCTAATGGTTTTAAATGACTGTTTTGTATTGTCTGGAATCTCACTTGTCGAATTCGCTTGCAGTAGGTCTCTTAAAAAAAGGGACGCCGTGTAAGGCTATTAAACAGAGGTGCCTAGTTATTCTTATTGGTTTGACATCAGGTAACGTGCAACCTAACCCTGGCCCTGATGTGCAATGTCTTCAACCCCCCTTGGATTTTAAGTCGATTATTTTTAATTTAAATGTACGCAGCCTGGCGTTAGAATTTGGGCTATATCAACAGATGCTGATGTAAATGTGTTTTCGGAAACCTGGCTCAGCAAGTCTGTTCTTGATAATGATATTTGTATAAATGGTTACAATGTGTATCGCACTGATCGAGTTAAGAAAGGTGAGGGTGTGGCTATATATCTAAATACTAAATTCCTTGTAACTGTGTTAAAGTCTGAAACTATTTGTGAACAGTTGGAATTTCTTGCTTTGAATCTTGAGGTTTCTCTATAACTGTGATTGGCTGTTATAGACCTCCCCTCTGCTCTCGGTGATGCATTTTCTTCTCTGATTCACCTTATGTCTAAACTTCTTTACAGTGAAATGATTTTGATTGGTGATCTCAACTGGTGTTGGTTAAAGCCAGTGTCTTGATGATTTTAAAATGTTTTGTAAATCTATGAATCTTACCCAGTTGATTAACTCACCCACTCGCCAAAATCTAAAATGTCCAGAGAAATCTACCCGGTTTGATTTGATATTGACAAATGTTCCACATAAATATTCTGCGGTTGGTGTTTTTTTGTTGTAATGATTTAAGTTACCATTGTGAACCATTGTTGCTGTTAGAAACACTAAGGTTCCTAAGACAAACCCACGCTTTATTCGTAAGAGAAATGTTAATAGTTTTAATGAGCAGGCTTTATTTCATTATTTGTTTTTGCCTGGAGAAAGATTGAACTTGCCCCAGGAAATTCTTTCATGATGGTTTTTTCCAAATACTAAACAAACGTGCCCCATTCCATAGGTTCAGAGTTAAAGGGCAGGATAATCCATGGTTTTCTTCTGAGCTGTTTTGTATTATTCATGAATGTAATCTACTGGGCTTAAACACGGAAATCATGTTCTAATGCTGATTGGCTTCTTTTTAGACAGTTATGAAACTGTTCTTTTCTTCTCAGGAAGGCCACGTCCAAATGTTTTATGTATGTTACCACTGATGACCTGAATGACCCTAAAAAGGTTTTTGGAAGGCTAATAAATCTATGTCTGGTAACAGTAATGCTAATGAATTACCATCATGTGTATTGAAGGACTCTGTTGCTGTATATGACAAAACTGAAATGCTGTATTGTTTCAATGAGCACTTTGTATCATCTGGTAGGCTGTTTGATTCAGTGCCCTCTGTCTCTGTACAACCCTGTGTGGATGAACCAGTGAGAGCTGGTCAAACTGTTAGCTTTTTGCCATTCTCAGTGCAGGTGGTACATAAAGCCCTGAAATCCTTAGATCAGAGAAAGCCTGCAGGTCCTGATCTTCTTGATCCCTGCTTTTTAAAACTGGCAGCTGATTTCATAGCTGAACCACTTACATATCTGTTCAATCTAACCCTGGAATATAATGAATTTCCAAAGATCTGGAAATCAGAATTTGTCCTACCACTTTTAAAAGGGGGACATTCAACTCTTTTAAATAATTATAAATCTCAAAGCTGTCATCCCTGGTGAAAATACTTAAAACCCTTGTGAGTGAACAGCTAAAAGAGTTATTATATACTAACTCTATTTGATCAATGTAGCAATCGGGCTTCAGGAAGAAGCATAGCACAATTACAGCAGCCATGAAGGTTTTAAATGATATCACTGAAGCCCTTAACAAAAAAACTGCATCGTGTCTCACTTTTATTGATCTTTCTAAGGCTTTTGATACAGTTGATCATGCTATACTGAGGCAGAGATTGTCGAGCGTAGGTCTTTCGGAGCATGCAGTTGCATGGTTTGCTAACTATCTGTCTGATATAACAATTTGCACTCAATTTGATGGGCTCATGTCTGTTAAAATGTCTGTTTGTAATGGTGTGCCCCAGGGCTCTGTACTTGGTCCCCTCTTATTCACTATTTATACAAATCATTTAGACAAAAATGTGTAAAATGCACAACTTTACTTTTATGCTGATGATACTGTTATGTTATGCTGATGATACTGCTATGATACTGTTGGTGTGCCTTGTCTCTCACAAAAGCTTTCCAGAACTTGAAAACTGCTTTTTATACTGTTCAACATACCTTGTGTCAATTGATGCTTATCCTCAATTCTGACAAAACTAAACTAATGGTGTTTTCTAAAGCAAGAAATAGACCTCTAAACCTTTCACCTATTGCTACCTGTCAGGGATATGCGATTGAGACTGTAACCTCATGTATATATCTTGGAATTTTAACTGATGACGGCCTCTCTTTGAAATTGCATATTCAACAATTTACAAAAAAATGTAAGCTGAAGTTGGGATTTTATTTTAGGAATAAGGGCGGTTTTTCTTTTGAAGCCAGAAGGAGGCTAGTACCAGCTACATTTATGCCTTTACTAGACTATGGGGATATTTTATATATGAATGTTTCCGCTCAGTGTTTGAGTTCAATTGACACCCTTTACCATGGCACTTTGAGATGTATTTTAAACTGCAAAACCCATACGCACCACTGCACTTTGTATACCAGGGTTGGCTGGCCTTCTCTAGTCACTCATAGGCTCAGGCACTGGTATACAGTGCCTTGCGAAAGTATTCGGCCCCCTTGAACTTTGCGACCTTTTGCCACATTTCAGGCTTCAAACATAAAGATATAAAACTGTATTTTTTTGTGAAGAATCAACAACAAGTGGGACACAATCATGAAGTTGAACGACATTTATTGGATATTTCAAACTTTAACAAATCAAAAACTTGTCACGCCTTGGTCTTAGTATTTTGTGTTTTCTTTAATTATTTGTTCAGGCCAGGGTGTGACATGGGGTTATTGTATTGTCTTATTGGGGTTTTTGTAGGCATTGGGATTGTGGTTGATTAGGGGTGTGTCTAGTATAGGCTTGGCTGCCTGAGGCGGTTCTCAATCAGAGTCAGGTGATTCTTGTTGTCTCTGATGGGGAACCGTATTTAGGTAGCCTGGGTTTCACTGTGTATTTCGTGGGTGATTGTTCCTGTCTCTGTGTAGTTTCACCAGATAGGCTGTAATTAGATTTCACATTCCGTTTGTTGTTTTGTATTTTGTAATAGTTATTTCATGTATCGCTTTCTTCATTAAAGACATGAGTAACCACCACGCTGCATTTCGGTCCGACTCTCTTTCTACAAACGAAGAACGACGTTACAGAATCACCCACCACACACAGACCGAGTGGCGTGGAAACAGGCAGCGACAGCTGGAGCAGCAAAAGGAGGATGAATTATTCGGAGAATGGACATGGGAAGACGTGTTGGATGGTAAAGGTTGTTACACTTAGGAGGAGATACTGGCCGGAAGAGATCGCCTCCCATGGGAAAAGGTGGAGGCACTAAGGAGAGCAGAGGCAGCCAGAGATAGGAGCCGACGATACGAGGGAACACGGTTGGCAAGGAAGCCCGAAAAGCAGCCCAAAAAAAATATTGGGTGGGGGCTTAAAGAGAGTATGGCTATGCCAGGTAGGAGACCTGCACAAACTCCCTGTGCTTACCGGGGGGCTAGAGAGACCGGGCAGGCACTGTGTTATGCTATAGAGCGCACAGTGTTTCCAGTGGGGTGCATAGCCCGGTGCGGCACATACCAGCCCTTCGTATTGGCCGGGTTAGAATGGGCATCGAGCCAGGTAAGGTTGGGCAGGCTCGGTGCTCAAGAGCTCCAGTGCGCCTGCACGGTCCGGTCTATCCAGAGCCAACTCTCCTTGTTTATCGTGAGGAGCATAGGAGGAGACCAGAACCAGAGCCGGTGTTAGAGGTGAGCGAAGCAGAGACTGTGAAGGAGTTAATGGGGAAAGTGGAGGAGAGAGTAATGAGGGAGTTGCTAGCATGGTGCTATAGGTACGATATTCGTCCGACGGAGCGTGTCGGGGATTTAATGGCACCTGGGTCAGCGCTCCATACTCGTCCTGAGGTGCGTGTTAGTCGGCTGGTGAAAAATGTACCAACCTCACGCACCAGGCCTCCTGTGTACCTACCTAGCCTTGCATGTCCTGTGCCAGTCCTACTCTCAGGCTCTCCAGTACACCTTCACGGTCCAGTCCATCCTGTGCCACCTTCACACACCAGTCCTCCGGTAGCAGCACCCCGCACCAGGCTTCCTGCGCGTGTCCTCTATCCTGTAGCACCAGTTCCAGCACCACGCACCAGGCCGTCAAGTGCGCCTCGTCTGTTCAGCACAGCCAGAGCCTTCCTTCCCTCCTGCGCTGTCGGAGTCTCCCGCCTGTTCAGCGCTATCAGAGCCTTCCTCCTCTACAGCGCTGCCGGAGCCTCCTGCCTGTTCGGAGCAGCCTGAGCTGCCAGTCTGCAGGGAGCTGTCAGACTGCAAGGTGCTGTCACTCTGCATGAAGCAGCCAGAGCTGTCAGTCTGCAAAGAGCTGCCAGTCTGCAGGGTGCTGTCAGCCTGCATGGAGCAGTCAGAGCTGTCAGTCTGCATGACTCAGCCAGAGCTGCCAGTCTGCAAGGAGCTGTCAGTCTGCAAGGAGCTGTCAGTCTGCAAGGAGCTGCCAGTCTGCAGGGTGCTGTCAGCCTGCATGGAGCAGTCAGAGCTGTCAGTCTGCATAAACCAGCCAGAGCTGTCAGTCTGTATGAAGCAGCCAGAGCTGTCAGTCTGCAAAGAGCTGTCAGTCTGCAAAGAGCTGCCAGTCTGCAAGGAGCTGTCAGCCTGCATGGAGCAGCCAGAGCTGTCAGTCTGCAAAGAGCTGTCAGTCTGCAAAGAGCTGCCAGTCTGCAAGGAGCTGTCAGTCTGCAAGGAGCTGTCAGTCTGCATAGAGCAGCTAGATCCGTCAGTCAACCAGTCTCTTCCAGATCTGCCAATCAACCAGTCTCTTCCAGATCTGCCAGTCAACCAGTCTCTTCCAGATCTGCTAGTCAACCAGAATCTTCCAGATCCGCCAGCCAGCCAGGATCTACCGGAGCCTACTACCTGCCTGAGCTTCCTCTCAGTACTGGGCTTCCTCTCAGTACTGGGCTTTCTCTCAGTCCCGAGCTGCCCCTCAGTCCCGAGCTGCCCCTCAGTCCCGAGCTGTCCCTCAGTCCCGAGCTGTCCCTCAGTCCCGAGATGCCCCTCAGTCACGAGCTGCTCCTCAGTTCTGTAGGGTTCTGGGTGAGGACTATTAGGCCATGGTCGGCGGCGAGGGTGGATTATCCCAGGACGCGAAGGGGAGGAACTAGGACATTAATGGAGTGGGGTCCACGTCCCGAGCCGGAACCGCCACCATAGACAGACGCCCACCCGGACCCTCCCTATGGTTTTTCGGTGCGTCCGGGAGTCCGCACCTTAGGGGGGGGGGGGGTTCTGTCACGCCTTGGTCTTAGTATTTTGTGTTTTCTTTAATTATTTGTTCAGGCCAGGGTGTGACATGGGGTTATTGTATTGTCTTATAGGGGTTTTCGTAGGGATTGTGGTTGGTTAGGGGTGTGTCTAGTATAGGCTTGGCTGCCTGAGGCGGTTCTCAATCAGAGTCAGGTGATTCTTGTTGTCTCTGATGGGGAACCGTATTTAGGTAGCCTGGGTTTCACTGTATATTTCGTGGGTGATTGTTCCTGTCTCTGTGTAGTTTCACCAGATAGGCTGTAATTAGATTTCACGTTCCGTTTGTTGTTTTGTATTTTGTAATAGTTATTTCATGTATCGCTTTCTTCATTAAAGACATGAGTAACAACCACGCTGCATTTCAGTTCGACTCTCTTTCTACAAACGAAGAACGACATTACAAAACTGAAAAATTGGGCGTGCAAAATTATTCAGCCCCTTTAATTTCAGTGCAGCAAACTCTCTATGGGAATTCAGTGAGGATCTCTGAATGATCCAATGTTGACCTAAATGACTAATGATGATAAATACAGTCCACCTGTGTGTAATCAAGTCTCCGTATAAATGCACCTGCACTGTGATAGTCTCAGAGGTCCGTTAAAAGCGCAGAGAGCATCATGAAGAACAAGGAACACACCAGGCAGGTCCGAGATACTGTTGTGAAGAAGTTTAAAGCCGGATTTGGATACAAAAAGATTTCCCAAGCTTTAAACATCCCAAGGAGCACTGTGCAAGCGATAATATTGAAATGGAAGGAGTATCAGACCACTGCAAATCTACCAAGACCTGGCCGTCCCTCTAAACTTTCAGCTCATACAAGGAGAAGACTGATCAGAGATGCAGCCAAGAGGCCCATGATCACTCTGGATGAACTGCAGAGATCTACAGCTGAGGTGGGAGACTCTGGCCATAGGACAACAATCAGTCGTATATTGCACAAATCTGGCCTTTATGGAAGAGTGGCAAGAAGAAAGCCATTTCTTAAAGATATCCATAAAAAGTGTTGTTTAAAGTTTGCCACAAGCCATCTGGGAGACACACCAAACATGTGGAAGAAGGTGCTCTGGTCAGATGAAACCAAAATTGAACTTTTTGGCAACAATGCAAAACGTTATGTTTGGCATAAAAGCAACTCAGCTCATCACCCTGAACACACCATCCCCACTGTCAAACATGGTGGTGGCAGCATCATGGTTTGGGCCTGCTTTTCTTCAGCAGGGACAGGGAAGATGGTTAAAATTGATGGGAAATGGATGGAGCCAAATACAGGACCATTCTGGAAGAAAACCTGATGGAGTCTGCAAAAGACCTGAGACTGGGACGGAGATTTGTCTTCCAACAAGACAATGATCCAAAACATAAAGCAAAATCT
This sequence comes from Oncorhynchus gorbuscha, assembly GCF_021184085.1. Lineage (NCBI taxonomy): Eukaryota > Metazoa > Chordata > Actinopteri > Salmoniformes > Salmonidae > Oncorhynchus > Oncorhynchus gorbuscha. The sequence goes on along the minus strand of NC_060189.1, from coordinate 48,697,076 downwards.
ACAATGGAATGGTTCAAAAATAAACATATCCAGGTGTTAGAATGGCCAAGTCAAAGTCCAGACCTGAATCCAATCGAGAATCTGTGGGAAGAACTGAAAACGGCTGTTCACAAATGCTCTCCATCCAACCTCACTGAGCTCAAGCTGTTTTGCAAGGATGAATGGGAAAATATTTCAGTCTCTCGATGTGCAAAACTGATAGAGACATACCCCAAGCGACTTACAGCTGTAATCGCAGCAAAAGGTGGTTCTACAAAGTATTAACTTAAGGGGGCTGAACAATTTTGCACGCCCAATTTTTAAGTTTTTGATTTGTTAAAAAAGTTTGAAATATCCAATAAATGTCGTTCCACTTCATGATTGTGTCCCACTTGTTGTTGATTCTTCACAAAAAAATACAGTTTTATATCTTTATGTTTGAAGCCTGAAATGTGGCAAAAGGTCGCAAAGTTCAAGGGGACCGAATACTTTCGCAAGGCACTGTACTTTTATTTACAAAGCCATTTTGGGTTTACTACCTTTTTATTTGGGCATTTTTATTGTTCAGAAATGTCGTCGGTACTCTCTTCGTTCGCTCTACTTTATCCTGCTAACTGTTCCAAATGTCCGAAATGACTTTGGTGAAAGGGCTTTTATGTACTCTGCACCATTGGCATGGAATGCCTTACAAAATATTTTTAAACTGGAAGAACTTGTCCCAATTGGTGTTTTTAAATCATTGATGAAGGATTTTGAGGCTGATTCCCTGACCTGTCAATGTTTTTAATTAGCTGTTTTATAATTTAATACATTTTTTTACAACCTTACCCTGTAGTTTTTTAAATGTTGTCTGTCTGTAATTGTGTAATGTCTTGGTGCTGCCTATCTTGGCCAGGGCGCTCATGAAAAAAATACATTTCAAATCTCAATGATCCCTTCCTGGTTAAATGAATACAAATAAAATAGGTTTGTCTCTCTAGCTCAATCTCTTTTAGCGGTCTCGCTTGCACTCTTTCCGCTTCTCTCTCTCCATCTCTCTCTCCACCTTGTCCCCTGTGTTTACATAACAGTACTTGAAGTCTTCTTCTCCAGGCCAGACGGTGGCTGTCACCTATAAAAAGGAACAATCGTGTTCTAAATAAAGATCAATGATAAACTGTAATGGAAATGGCAATCATCCCGTTGTGTATTGAGGGCATTTAATTATAGTACCTCTCCTTTCATTATCCTTTAATACATCTGTCCTAGTGTAAATTGTAATTACCGAAAGACCACACTACTGGCTATTGAAATACGTACAAAACATTGCTTTAAGTGTTGTTGTGTACTTAGCCTACATGTACACACTCAATGTAATACACAGGCTGCGTTTAGACAGGCAGCCCAATTTAGATGAGTTGCTTCACTAATTGGTCTTTTGATCAGGATTGGGCTACCTGTCTAAACGCTGCCACACACACGCGCACGCACGCGCACGCACGCACGCACACACACACACACACACACACACACACACACACACACACACACACACACACACACACACACACACACACACACACACACACACACACACACACAAGACCAGTGGAGGCTGCTGAGGGGAGGACGGCTCATAATAATGTCTGGAACGGAGCAAATGAGATGGCATCAAACACCTGGAAGCCATGTGTTTGATGTATTTAATAGGATTCCGCTCCGGCCATTACCACGAGTCCGTCCTCCCCAATTAAGGGGCCGCCAACCTCCTACCCTCAAGACACACATACTCAAGACACACACACACTCAAGGCGCACACGCAGAGACATACAAATGAGCAGACACACAGACAGATGACAAAACATTTGTTTTTGCCTCAAATGAAGCGAGCGCCAGAATGCAATCCAGAATCGTTCATCAATGTTAGAAATGGTTCAATAAAAAGCCCACATTTTACCACAACAACACCTCTCTGTCTTTCCTTAAATGAATTATGCACACGCGCTCTGACTCAGTCAGAACTGCACAGAGGGAAAAAACTGGACTTACAGCGTCTTGAGGATACACACGCACTTACTCTTTCACAGACCGCCAGACACACACACACGCTCTCACCAAGTCAGACTTACGCACAGACGTCGCCTAGACTCAAACTGTCTGACTTACAGCTTCTTCAGCATTCACACGCACACTCACTCATTCACTCACACATGCACACACAGACACACTCATTCACTCACACATGCACACACAGATGCACTCACTCACTCACTCACTCACTCACACATGCACACACAGACACACTCATTCACTCACTCACACATGTACACACAGAAAAACACTCATTCCCTCACACATGCACACACAGACACTCATTCATTCATTCACACAAACAGTCAGAGACAGACAGACAGGCAGGCAGACAGACAGATGTAGACACAGAGACACGTACCCAGTGACAGTCTTCATCTGTTCCAGCGCTCCATCTTGTCTTCTCACACGTCCTCTGTCTCTTCCCTCACAACACTGAGGAGCAAGCAGAGCTGCTTTGACTCGATATATCCTTCCCCACTCTCTCTCTCTCTCTCTCTCTCTCTCTCTCTCTCTCTCTCTCTCTCTCTCTCTCTCTCTCTCTCGCTCTCCCGCGATCTCCCTCTCCTCCCCTGTCCCTCCCGTTCACTTGGCCGTGACGTTTGTAGTTAAATTCTCTCCCAGTTGGTTGTGCGCGCACACCATGGACATCGTACTGTCACTCAGTGGCTCCGCAGTGAGGGGATTTAACTAAACAGAGAGAGAGAGTGGGGGGGAAAGAGGGGCAAAGGGAGAGAGAGGGAGAGGGAGAGGGAGAGGGAGAGGGAGAGGGAGAGGGAGAGGGAGAGGGATTGAAATTTCATTGCCCTTTGCTGACACATTTCAATATAATAATCATTATTATTAGAAGGGTGTTTATATATGTCCCGTTACACACAAGTGGCCTGCTCGCCTCCCTACCACTGAGGAAGTACAGCTCCCGCTCAGCCCAGTCAAAACTGTTCGCTGCTCTGGCCCCCCAATGGTGGAACAAACTCCCTCACGACGCCAGGACAGCGGAGTCAATCACCACCTTCCGGAGACACCTGAAACCCCACCTCTTTAAGGAATACCTAGGATAGGATAAGTAATCCCTCTCACCCCCCCCCCCCTTTAAGATTTAGATGCACTATTGTAAAGTGACTGTTCCACTCGATGTCATAAGGTGAATGCACCAATTTGTAAGTCGCTCTGGATAAGAGCGTCTGCTAAATGACTTAAATGTTAACGTAAATGTAATGGGCATATGTTTCTTGCATATCCCCAACTCCCCCTGAGACACCGGCAGGGAGTGGGGTCACGGCCAGGGTCACCATCATACCAGCGCCCCTGGAGAAATGAGGGTGAAGTGCCTTGCTTAAGGCACATTGACAGATTCTTCACCTTGTCGGCTCCAGTATTTGCACCGGCTACCTTTTAAGTTGCTGGCCCAGCACTCTAACCTCGAGGCTACTTGACACATTTCAACCCATTGCAGCCATCTATACAGGCAATGAATTGGGATTAATCAGTGTCAGGGATGCTTCAAAAGTTAATAATATCCCTTAGAGAGAGAGAGAGAAATTCCACTGTTTCTTTGCTGGCACATTCTGATTAATCCCAATTCTGAAATTTCAACCAAGGTAAGAGTTCATCCAAAACAATGGAAACGCCATGGAAACGCCATGGAAACGCCATGGAAACGCCATGGAAACGCGGTTTCCCTGTGGTGGATAGAGCCAGAATCCCCCCCCCCCCATTTCTGACCAGCACAATTAGCCTACATTTAGGCTTCTGTTTATATGTGTATTTCACACTATGTTGGGGTATAAATCGGAGTATAATGCTGTATGGATGTCAACCCCAACACATGTTCATGTCATCCTCACCAATCAGCTGCATTACACTTAAACACTACTTCAACTACCATCCAACCATTTCTACAGTACATGGACAGCTATGCCCCCAGCTTATGCAAACGGGAGTTAGCATTTAGCAGAAACGTTTTCTAAACCCGAAAGGGAAACTTCGAAAAAAGTACGTAGCGAAAACAGCCAAATAAGTCCAAATCCGATTTTTGTAACCACATTGTGGGCCTGTTAGAACACATAAATCACCAAGGACTTGACGACTAGCCATTTTGTTAGATCAGTCTCGTTGCCTGCGCTGATGATGGCATCCTTGTTCTATCCACCAAGATCTGTGTTCCATGAATCTCTTAATGCTCCATATACAGTCAATGCATTTTGATGAATCGGTATCAGGGATACTTCAAAAGTTAATAGCAACCCCCAGAGAGAGAGAGAGAAAGAGAGAGAGAGAGAGAGAGAAAGAGAGAGAGAGAGAGAGAGAGAGAGAGAGAGAGAGAGAGAGAGAGAGAGAGAGAGAGAGAGAGAGAGAGAGAGAGAGAGAGAGAAAGAGAGAGAGAAAGAGAGAGAGAGACAGAGAGAGAGAGAGAGAGAGAGAGAGAGAGAGAGAGAGAGAGAGAGAGAGAGAGAGAGAGAGAGAAAGAGACAGAGACAGAGACAGAGACAGAGAGAGAGAGAGAGAGAGAGAGAGAGAGAGAGAGAGAGAGAGAGAGAGAGAGAGAGAGAGAGAGAGAGAGAGAGAGAGAGAGAGAGAGAGAGAGAGAGAGAGAGAAAGAAAGAAAAAGAGAAAGAGAAGAGAGAGAGAGAGAGAGAGAGAGAGAGAGAGAGAGAGAGAGAGAGAGAGAGAGAGATGAGGGGGAGAATGAGCAACATGGAAATGGAAAGAGAACAAGAAAGAGAAGGATAAATTGAGAGGCATAAAGAAGTCATGAGGGAGAACACACTTCAAATGATCTGAGTCATATAAAGTACGTGGGTTAAAAAAGAAAGAAATAAGGAAGAAAGGGTTTCAGCAGCACAAGGGCAAAAAAACACATCTATGTGATAGATAATAGGAAATGCTCTTTGATCCTTTCACATGACAGGCTGGATAAAGTGAAAACGTTATGAACTGGATCATATAACACCTGGAGACACGTTATTTCTCGAAGGTAGATAACTGTCTCCATTTTTCACGTCTCATCTGATGAGAAAAACACGGGTTAGCCAATCAGCGGAATGCGCGGTCAAATGGAGAGGGAAGATCGATGCCCACGAGTGCTGTTATTTGGTTACGCTTCGTACCGATTTTATTATCTCCCGGTGTTTACTCCGGTATCGACTTTCAAATCACTTCATAACATGTTCGTTACGTGGTTATTAGGCATAGCTATTAACTGCCATTGAAAGAAGCACGGTTGATATCGCGTACCATTTGATACCAGGTTACCAATGGGGTTGGATTCTAATACCATGGAGGCTAATACCATAGTATAGTGCCCATTCTTCTAACACTGTTTCTTAGCAGTTGGAAACAGGACTCGAACATTAAGCCATGACCATAACATTTTCATCCAATCACAAGGCCCGAGCCCTGATGGTGCTCTGGTAGCGAGACAAGGCGACAGGCTCATGTTATCTCGGCGTTCTATATCATTTCACAACTAGAGCCACCCGTCCCTGGAGTTTATACATGACAGCCTGCGTTCACACAGCCTGGTGGGCAGACGACTGCCTCGCCGCCTTGGGCTCCTGCTGTCAGAGTGCTGGGCGTCACCAGAGAATGTTATCTTTTTCCACGGCCGCACACCGCTCAGAGTCTGCCTCGAGTCTCGACCCTCTTCACATGACTGCAAGCCGGGAGATACACTCGGAGCTGTATGCACTCTCGACACGTCTCGGTCATGGGTGAAAGGCGGGAGAGTCGTGGAGCTCGCTGTTATTAATGTTTTATGTCATGGGTGAGAGAGAGAGAGGTTTGAGATAGAGAGAGAGGTTTGAGATAGAGAGAGAGGTTTGAGATAGAGAGAGGTTTGAGATAGAGAGAGGTTTGAGATAGAGAGAGGGAGAGGTTTGAGATAGAGAGAGGGAGAGGTTTGAGATAGAGAGAGAGAGAGAGAGGGGGTTTGAGATAGAGAGAGAGAGGTTTGAGGTAGAGAGAGAGGTTTGAGATAAAGAGAGAGGTTTGAGATAGAGAGAGAGGGGTTTGAGAGAGAGAGAGAGAGAGAGAGTTTGAGATAGAGAGAGGTTTGAGATAGAGGTTTGAGATAGAGAGAGAGAGAGGTTTGAGAGAGAGAGAGGTTTGAGATAGAGAGAGAGAGAGAGGTTTGAGATAGAGATATTTGAGATAGAGAGAGAGAGAGGGGTTTGAGATAGAGAGAGAGAGAGGTTTGAGATAGAGAGAGAGGGGTTTGAGGTAGAGAGAGAGGTTTGAGATAAAGAGAGAGGGGTTTGAGAGAGAGAGAGAGAGAGAGAGAGAGAGGGGTTTGAGATAGAGAGAGAGGTTTGAGATAGAGAGAGAGAGGTTTGAGATAGAGAGAGAGGTTTGAGATAGAGAGAGAGGTTTGAGATAGAGAGAGAGGTTTGAGATAGAGAGAGAGGTTTGAGAGAGAGAGAGAGAGGGGTTTGAGAGATAGATAGAGAGAGAGAGAGAGAGGGGGTTTGAGATAGAGAGAGAGAGAGAGAGAGAGAGAGAGAGAGAGAGAGAGAGAGAGAGAGAGGGGGTTTGAGATAGAGAGAGAGAGAGAGAGAGAGAGAGAGAGAGAGAGAGAGAGAGAGAGAGAGAGAGAGAGAGAGAGAGAGAGAGAGTGAGAGAGAGGTTTGAGATAGATAGAGAGAGAGAGAGGCTTGAGATAGAGAGAGAGAGGTTTGAGATAGAGTGATGTGTGGTGTTTTATGATCCCTGGAGTTTGTCCTTTTGACCTGAGGATCGGGTGGACACAGACGGGACTAGATGTACGGAACACACTGTTTACATTTCAGTTATGAATTTCATTCGGGGCTTTATAAAAATCCCCCGGGAAAAGATTGGGGATTCCATGAGGGGTTGGCAGTGTTGCAGGTAAAAATGCAACCCCACTGACCAACAGCTTTTGGGGGGGTATGCAATTTTTATTTTTTATTTTATTTTATTTCACCTTTATTTAACCAGGTAGGCCAGTTGAGAACAAGTTCTCATTTACAACTGCGACCTGACCAAGATAAAGCAAAGCAGTGTGACACAAACAACAACACAGAGTTACACATGGGTTCAATTCTCGGGCCGACTCTTTTCTCTGTATATATCAATGATGTTGCTCTTGCTGCGGGCGATTCCCTGATCCACCTCTACGCAGACGACACCATTGTATACACTTTCGGCCCGTCATTGGACACTGTGCTATCTAACCTCCAATCGAGCTTCAATGCCATACAACACTCCTTCCGTGGCCTCCAACTGCTCTTAAACGCTAGTAAAACCAAATGCCTGCACCCGCATGCCCGACTAGCATCACAACACTGGATGGTTCCGACCTTGAATATGTGGACACCTATAAGTACCTAGGTGTCTGGCTAAACTGCAAACTCTCCTTCCAGACCCATATCAAACATCTCCAATCGAAAATTAAATCAAGAATCGGCTTTCTATTCCGCAACAAAGCCTCCTTCACTCACGCTGCCAAGCTTACCCTAGTAAAACTGACTATCCTACCGATCCTCGACTTCGGCGACGTCATCTACAAAATTGCTTCCAACACTCTACTCAGCAAACTGGATGCAGTTTATCACAGTGCCATCCGTTTTGTCACTAAAGCACCTTATACCACCCACCACTGCGACCTGTATGCTCTAGCCCTCGCTACATATTCGTCGCCAGACCCACTGGCTTCAGGTCATCTACAAGGCCATGCTAGGCAAAGCTCCGCCTTATCTCAGCTCACTGGTCACGATGGCAACACCCATCCGTAGCACGCGCTCCAGCAGGTGTATCTCATTGATCATCCCTAAAACCAACAGCTCATTCGGCCGCCTTTCGTTCCAGTACTCTGCTGCCTGTGACTGGAACGAATTGCAAAAATCGCTGAAGTTGGAGACTTTTATCTCCCTCACCAACTTCAAACATCAGCTAGCTGAGCAGCTAACCGATCGCTGCAGCTGTACATAATCTATTGGTAAATAGCACACCCATTTTCACCTACCTTATCCCCACAGTTTTTATTTATTTACTTTTCTGCTCTTTTGCACACCAATATCTCTACCTGTACATGATCATCTGATCATTTATCACTCCAGTGTTAATCTGCAATATTGTAATTATTTGCCTACCTCCTCATGCCTTTTGCACACATTGTATATAGACTCCCTTTTTTTCTCTGTGTTATTGACTTGTTAATTGTTTACTCATTTACATTACATTTACATTTACATTACTCCATGTGTAACTCTGTGTTGTCTGTTCACACTGCTATGCTTTATCTTGGCCAGGTCGCAGTTGCAAATGAGAACCTGTTCTCAACTAGCCTACCTGGTTAAATAAAGGTGAAATATTTTTTTATTTTTTAAATGGAATAATCAAACATACAGTCAATAACACAATAGAGAAAATAAAGTCTATATACAATGTGTGCAAATGAGGTAAGATAAGGGAGGTAAAGGCAATAAATAGGCCATAGTGGCGAAATAATTACAATTTAGCAATTAAACACTGGAGTGATAGATGTGCAGAAGATGAATGTGCAAGTAGAGATACTGGGGTGCAAAGGAACAAAACAATGTATGGGGATGAGGTAGTTGGATAAGAGACAGCGAGATGGATGAGGATTCCGGGAGACACCAAACCGGGAGGGTTGGCAACCCCCACCAGTTACCCAAACCATTAACCTTGAAAGAAATCTGTCTTGTCATTTTGCTTTTCCCTCTGTTCGTTTTCCCCTGCTGGTCCCAGATACCCCCAGATACCCCCAGATACCCCCAGATACCCCCAGATACCCTCAGATACACACGTTTTGACACTTACAGTAGATATCAGTCTTGCGATCCGATTCTCTATGGGCTATTTCTCTCCCCCGAAGTGTTCACTTCCATACTCCCCTTGTGGCTTTAAAAGCATTGGCATGGTGCCAATATTAGCAAGATAGAGATTACATCATATTTCTTAAAGCAGTCGATTTTCCGTAAATCCACGAGGGGCAGTGAAGTGAATGAGCGCACACTTAGGAGAGGTAGAGAATGAGGGCACCGCTGGGATAGTCATTATAATACTATGCAAGCCTTAAGGCTGGAGTCGGACCTACTCCAGGGTTGTAGTACTCCCACTAGTGGCAGCTAGGCTCTATTGCCAGCCATTCAATAGACACATTCCATTAACGAAGAAAGCTTATGGCAATTTCAGGAGGTCACGAGATGAAGCCCCCTAATTCAACAATGACACAACTGCCATTTTGTCTCCGAAGATCCTCAGTCGAACGGTGCCATGGGTGACTATGGGTAAGAATAAAAGAAGAAGAGGAGAGTTGGGTCCAGTCTGGATTGAAGACCTACACGGACCACATAGATTTGTCTCTCTCCCTAACGTCAGTGCAGTGGATCAAAGGTCATCAATGGTGCTTGAGGAATGAAGTCTGGAGAAGGGCTGGCGCTGGGTTTTGATCGCCCCCGCAGGGTGAACATGAGGTACCAGGTTGATATTTTAGACAGTGGTCGGTCGGGTGCGGTTCATGAGGATATTAGCGCAGGTAATCCACCGGATTTTCAGGGAGTAAGTCGTCTGAAACAGGAGATAATGGTGTATGGGCCTATTACAATCCAACGAGCAGAGAAAAAATATGAGAGAGGGAGAGAGAGAGAGAGGGGGAGAGAGAGAGAGAGAGACAGAGAGCGAGAGAGAGAGAGAGAGACAGAGAGAGAGAGAGAGAGAGACAGAGAGACAGAGGGAGAGACAGAGGGAGAGGGAGAGACAGAGAGAGACAGAGGGAGAGACAGAGAGAGAGAGAGAGTAGACAGAGACAGAGACAGAGAGAGACAGAGAGAGACAGAGAGAGACAGAGACAGAGACAGAGACAGAGAGAGAGAGAGAGAGAGAGAGAGAGAGAGAGAGAGAGAGAGAGAGAGAGAGAGAGAGAGAGAGAGAGAGGAGAGAGAGGGAGAGACAGAGAGACAGAGAGAGACAGAGGGAGAGACAGAGAGAGAGAGAGAGAGGGAGACAGAGACAGAGACAGAGAGAGACAGAGACAGAGACAGAGACAGAGACAGAGACAGAGACAGAGACAGAGACAGAGACAGAGAGAGAGAGAGAGAGGGAGAGGGAGAGAGAGAGAGAGAGAGAGAGAGAGAGAGAGAGAGAGAGAGAGAGAGAGAGAGAGAGAGAGAGAGAGAGAGAGAGAGAGAGAGAGAGAGAGAGAGAGAGGTTTGAGGTAGAGAGAGAGAGAGAGAGAACAATTTGCAGGAACATATTCTCAGTCCCACTACATGTTGAGATTATCTTCTCCCATTACCTTAGTACAAAGAGGCAGCGGCCCCTCTATTAGGAAATACAGCACAGAGCCTCCCCAGCCTCTCAGCACCATATTAGCACCATATTAGCATAGCGGGGAGATAAAGTCGGCCTCTGTTTACATAGTGACATAGTGTCGAAAACAAATATTTCCCTGTTTGACTCAGAGGGAGGGGAATCGCATAAATATCGCAATTGGGATCGAGCGAGTCGCACCGCATGGCATTTGATTCGCCCTTCGCAAATGTACTTTGTCTTATCTCGGTCAGAATATACGCTTCTTCCTGCTCCTGTGAGGAATACAGGGCCAGAACGGTGGTGTCACACATTGTTTGGTGGAATTTTCCTGTGGACTGTGAATATCGCACAATGGTTTCGTCTCCCAGGGGTTTGCTAACAGCATCGAAGTGGTGCTCTGTTGAATTCGGAGTTTTGCTGTAACCTATTGTTTTTCTCTGCGCTGGAAGGTGCAGTATGCTACAGCGGAACTATGAAGCAATTGATCAATACTTTTGAAATATGAGAATATACACGACATAGGTTAGGCCTACTGCTGTGATACTTGATTATAAAACCCCACATTTTTATTTTACAGAGGTGTGAAATGTTGATATATATTGTTTGTGTTTACAACCACTGGGAATCTTGTGGCAGGTCTACTAATATGTTGGACCTCTGCGTCTGAGGTAATCTCCTCGTTGCTGTGTTCTATTCTACTTTGCTGCTCAGCCTAAGGGAAGGATCATTGCGAGTGGTGGTGTTCAGTCGATGTGCTCAGTGTCCACTCACTGAGTCCCTTGGGCACTTATCTTTTCTCTCTCTCTCTCTCTCTCTCTCTCTCTCTCTCTCTCTCTCTCTCTCTCTCTCTCTCTCTCTCTCTCTCTCTCTCTCTCTCTCTCTCTCTCTCTCTCTCTCTCTCTCTCTCCACCCCCTCTCCACACACCTCCTCTAACAGAGACAGATTCCATTAACCCTACCAGTGGAATTGTCCATAGCTCCAACTAGCAGAGGAACGCGCAGAGAGACAGCCAGAAACGTCACTTTTTTCTCTCTCTCTTTCTCTGTCATCATGCCAGTTTTCTGCTTCTGCTACATTTGTGACAGCAAAGGTCACCGGTGTCAGAAAACTGTGGAATAAAATGCCTCATGCCTCATGACATATTGACAGACGCCTTCCCCCGGGGATAAATTATTATTGTCCATTTTTTTTCTCTCTCTCACTTTTGTGACTGTTCTCGTTTTCTGGAGCTTTAGCCTTGATTAAGATCCCTGCGGTCGTCCGTGGCATTATCATTACCCTTCCATGTTTATCATCACTGCTCTATGTTGTATTACGGAGGGATACGTTTAGCATTACATTCTGAGTGACACAGCGGGCCTACGTAGTAAGGGAGGCTTGGGGTTCGGGGGTTCGTCTCAAAACCCTCATCTCTCTTGGGATTATATTAGTCTCATTGCTGGGGATGATCTGGAAGCTGGGCTGCATATGCGGTGCCCGACCTCAAAGTCAAACTGAGCACTAACTCAGCCACTTTAATTTGGCAATTATGTTCCCGCCAACCTCGTGACACACTTTTCCACTTTTCCTCTCTCTCTTTCTCTCTTTCTCCCTCAATCGTTTTTTCTTGTCCCCCCCCCCCCCCCCCCCCCCACTGTCCATGATGAATGGTTGCTTGCTTTTTTAGGATAAATGACAGGTCCATGATTAATAGCACGCTCTCGTTCGCTCTTCCGTTCCACCCCATCTTTCGCTTCCCACGTGCTCACTCTTCTGTTCTCTCTCTCTCTCCCTCCCTCTCTTCCTTTTACTCAGGGGTATTTTTCTCTATACCTGGGTTAGCCCCATCAGCATATTCCCATAAATAAACGAGTGGAGCGCAGGGGAGAAGCGTGGCCCAGAGGCAGGGCAGTGGACATGTGCAGGAGAAAGGGATGGAGGGAAGAGATGGATGGAGGGAGAGAGGCCAACTGCCCCAGAATGGAGTGTGAAGGTGACTGTGGAAAGACGAAGAGATGGAGACATGGAGAAAGAGGGAGATGGTAGGAGAGGAAACTATATTAGAAACTGAAGAGACAGACAGACGGATTGATACGGAGACAAAAATAGAAGAGGAGAGGGATAGAGATTAAGGTGAAGGAGGAAATAAAGAGATTGCGAGAAGGAGGTACCAAGAAGCGAATGCTGGGACAAAACAACCAAAGATGACTTTCACAGGTTTACAACTAAGAAGTTCAAGCGTCAACAAAAGTTGATCCGTGGGAAAGACAGGAAGGAGTGCTCGAGGAAATGAAGGCAAGGCCATCTAAAATAAGATGGAGAGATGAGAGCAGGAAGAAGAGAGGAGGGAAGGAGGAGAGGGGAGATGAAGAGACAGTGTGATCTGCCTGGGTGTTGTGGCCAGTGCCCGAGGGCGGTGCCGTCTTGTTGTGGTTAATGAGGCAAAGTTGCAGGTAATTAGCTCTCAATATGGCATTATCAGTCACCAATAACAGGACACGTCATTATGCCCAACCCACTCCCCGAAGGCAATGCACCTCATAGACACAAACAGACATCTGTAACTACAAAACACCGCTTACACACAACATCCGTTTCGGCTGTGTCTTCTTATTTGCGAAGACATTTCTCTCACCAAATAATCCATATTTCCTCTTGAAAAGCACTCAAACATTATATGAGGCACAATAACCTCGTGAGAAACCAACAAGAACTGGGCTTGGCTTGTCTTTGCACCGCAGCCTTGAGGCAAGAGTGAGGCAGCGGGCCACAATAGTGGATTTCCACTTTAGTGAACACTTCATTGCCAAGGTCCACAGTCCACCGGGAGCTGGCTGGTGCGTGTAACGTGATAACCTTATTGCGACCCCCATTTCTTTTTCAGGGGGAAAGGAGGGTGTTTTCTCGCTCTTCAGAAGGCAGAACGCTAAATAAGGGCTTTGGTTGGCCGGACTAAGCATATTTGGGCAGTTTGAAGTTTGCATCAGTCTATCAACAATTACTGGTGCTAACAAACAGGAACCGACGGACAGACAGGATGCCAGACAGAAACCAGGACAGAAGGCACTGAAATGACGAACGCACAGGAGATTGATCGTGTGGGACGCGAGATGGCGGTGAATGGTGGGAAATGCCAAAATGTAACCATTGATAGGAGGATTACAGGACAGCCGGTGGACAAGAAAATCCACCCATCTCCCTCTCCTCCTCTGGCTTCCCCAGCTCCCATCTTCCCAAAAAGGTAATGAAGGGGAGTCTGATTTCTGAGTCGTGACACAAAATCAGTGGTGGAGATCGATAGGGAGGGGAGGAGACAGCCAGGCCTATTGTACCGTGCGCTGTTTAAAAGACATTGGACGAGAAGAGAGTAGCTGAGCCATCTGGACATTGATCTGCATTCGACTGCAGATTAACAGCAGGGGAGCAGGAGGAATGTCCCAAAAAACCTAAAGGATGAGGCCCTCCGCTAACCAGTTCTGGATCACAGCCAGTCTATGCATTACCTTACCTGCATTACCTCTGCTTTAACTCCGGAGATGTTCATGCGAGTGCAGTGAAATGCTCGTGTTTCTAGTTCTGACCATGCAGTAATATCTAACAAGCGATATAACTGAATAATTTCACAACAACTACCTTATACACACAAGTGTAAAGGAATGAATACGAATATGTAGATACATTTTTTTTTGAATGAGTGATGCCCGAATGGCATAGGCAAGATGCAGTAGATGGTATAGAGTACAGTATATACATATGAGATGAGTAATGTAGGGTATGAAAACATTATATGAAGTGGCATTGTTTAAAGTGGCTAGTGATACATTACATCAAGATGGCAAGATGCAGCAGACGGTATAGAGTACAGTATATACATATGAGATGAGTAATGTAGGGTATGAAAACATTACATAAAATGGCATTGTTTAAAGTGGCTAGTGATACATTTAATTACATCAAGATGGCAAGACGCAGTCGATGGTATAGAGTACAGTATATACATATGAGGTGAGTAATGTAGGGTATGTGCGCATTATATAATGTGGCTAGTGATAAATTGATTACATACATTTTTCCATTATTATAGTGGCTAGAATTGAGTTGGCAGCAGCCACTCAATGTTAGTGGTGGCTGTTTAACAGTCTGATGGCCTTGAGATAGAAGCTGCTTTTCAGTCTCTTGGTCCCAGCTTTGCTGCACCTGTACTGACCTCGCCTTCTGGATGATAGCGAGGTGAACAGGGAGTGGCTCGGGTGATTGATGTCCTTGATGATCTTTTTGGCCTTCCTGTGACATCGGGTGGTGTAGGTGTCCTGGAGGGCAGGTAGTTTGCACCCGGTGATGCGTTGTGCAGACCTCACTACCCTCTGGAGAATCTTACGGTTGTGGGCGGAGCAGTTGCCGTACCAGGCGGTGATACAGCCCGACAGGATGCTCTCGATTGTGCATCTGTAAAAGTTTGCGAGTGTTTTTGGTGACAAGCCGAATTTCTTCAGCCTCCTGAGGTTGAAGAGGCGCTGCTGCTCCTTCTTCACCATGCTGTCTGCGTGGGTGGACCATTTCAGTTGGTCCGTGATGTGTTTCCACCATCTCCACTACTGTCCCTTCAAAGTAGATATGGGGCTGCTCCCTCTGCTGTTTCCTGAAGTCCACGATCATCTCCTTTGTTTTGTTGACGTTGAGTGTGAGGTTGTTTTCCTGGCACCACACTCCGAGGGCCCTCACCTCCTCCCTGTAGGCCGCCTCGTCGTTGTTGGTAATCATGCCTACCAATGTAGTGTCGTCTGCAAACTTGATGATTGAGTTGAGTGCATGGCCTATGAATGACTATGAATGCACCACCATGAAAATTGTAGCAATTTAGCTGTATGTGTGCGCAAGCAACTCATTCTTAGAATCCATTTTGTACAGTGGAGGCTGGTGAGGGGAGGACGGCTCATAATAATGGCTGGAACGGAGCGAATAGAATAGTATCAAACTACAGTATGTATTTAATGTATTTGATACCATTCCACTGATTCCACTCCAGCCATTACCACAAGCCTGTCCTCCCCAATTAAGGTGCCACCAACGTCCTGTGATTTTGAACAACAATTATATTATTTGGCACTAACTACCAAATACCAGCCAACTGCTCACACATTCTTATTTCCAGTTGTTTTCAGTCATTCCCTGAACCAGCTATGCGAGAGGAACAACTGTTAAGGCTCGATGGCTGAAACACTCAGAGAGCTCGAGGAGTTAGTAGGGAGACCAAAGATGATCTATTATAAAGATAGCCGAGTGACTGCTCTAACAATGGAAATACATGTCCTCAATGATTGAAGGTAGGCGAGATCAGGTGGGACCATTCTAGCCAATGAGAGGGCAGATACATTTAAGTCATTTAGGTGTAAACAAAGGGCACAACAAAGTAGTTTTTCCTCAAAGTTGTCGGAATGTATCCACTCAGTACATTTGTAACAGACTAAATATTTCGAAACTTCTATTCAATCAAATAAGCCTCACGTACTTGCTCGTAGACCTCCATACGAAAATGGCTTATCTCCGGCGGACAGATTTTGGGGCGGAGTAAATCCCCCCGCTTCGCCTCTTCCTCTCTGGGGAGACAGCATGCTCAGAGCATTGCAATCAGTAC